>NW_024752649.1:0-12763 GCF_018991925.1 Homarus americanus
AGGGGCGCTCTTAATGACAACGGCAATCCTAGGGGCTTTCTCAGGGAAGGCGGCATTCTCAGGGGCTCCTCCAGAAACAGCCGAGTTTCCATGGGCCTCTCAGGGACAAAAGTACTCCTAGGGACCCTCACAGACACGGCGGCGCCCCCATGGGCCCTGCTAGGGACGATGGCGACCCAAGGGGCCCTCACAAGGACAGCGGTGACCCCAGGGGTTTTTCCAGGGACGGGGGCGCGTCTAGGTACGTTCCTAGGGACCGTGGTCCTCCCAGAGGCCCTCCAGGAGGCCCTGCCAGCGGTGTGGCGTCTTCAGGAGCCCTTCCAGAGGCGGTGGCTTCCCTCAGGCCTCTTTATGGGCTGCCACTGCTCCCAGGGACTCTGCCAAGACCTGTTGCTCACAATAGGTCCTCCTAGGGGAGGCGGCGCCCCAAAACAATGGATAGTGGTGTCATAGACATTGCATTCTTCCAGTAATCTCTTACTTAACTGTGATTGGTGGAACAAGAGGTAACATCATCAAATTACAGCCAAGAGGAAAACAGAGCAATCAATTAGCACAACACCCCAACTTATGTTTTGCTGTTGGATATTTGTTCTCCTTTTCATTGTTCAGGTTGCGATAATACCGAAGATGCGATGGACGGTGTATTTATTTAACGTCATATCTCCCAGAATTTAAATAGTGAAACGAGAATAAATATCCAATAGCAAAGCATAAGTTTGGATGTTGTGCTGAATGATTGCTCTGTTCTCCTATTGGCTGTAATTTGATGACGTTACCTCTTATTCCACCAATCATAGTTAAGTAAGGGATTACTGGACGAAGGCAAAATGTATGACAAAACTATGAAGTTTTTGGGGCGATGCCGCATGTGGAAGGGCCCCTGGGGGCGCCGTCGCCCCTGGCAGAGACCCTGCCGCACCTGGAAAGGCACCCACTGTGACTAGGAGGGCCCATAGCAGCGCCGCAGGCCCTATGAGGGCCCATGGGGGCGCCACAGCCCCTGGCAGAGTCCTTTGGGTCAGTGACGCCCCAAAGAGGTACCCTGGGGGGAGACACCACCTCTGAAGGGCTGATGAAGGTGCCACCGCTGTGGTAGAGCCCCTGTGGACATCGCCGTCCCTAGGAACACCCCTGAAGGCGCTCCCGTCCCTGTAAGGGTCCCTGGGATCGACGTTATCCCTGTGAGGGTGACTTGGCCATGCCAGGCACGGAGGCGCCCCCAGGGCCCTCTCAGGGTCGGCGGTGCCCCCAGGGGACGTGTCAGGGCCGCTGGATCCACCAGGGGCGCTCTTAATGACAACGGCAATCCTAGGGGCTATCTCAGGGAAGGCGGCATTCTCAGGGGCTCCTCCAGAAACAGCTGAGTTTCCATGGGCCTCTCAGGGACAAAAGTGCTCCTAGGGACCCTCACAGACACGGCGGCGCCCCCATGGGTCCTGCTAGGGACGTTGGCGACCCAAGGGGCCCTCACAAGGACAGCGGTGACCCCAGGGTTTTTTCCAGGGACGGAGGCGCCTGTAGGTACGTTCCTAGGGACCGTGGTCCTCCCAGAGGCCCTCCAAGAGGCCCTTGCCAGCGGTGTGGCGTCTTCAGGAGCCCTTCCAGAGGCGGTTGCTTCCCTCAGGCCTCTTTATGGGGCGCCACTGCTCCCAGGGACTTTGCCAAGACCTGTGGCTCACAATAGGTCCTCCTAGGGGAGGCGGCGCCCCAAAACAATGGATAGTGGTGTCATAGACATTGCATTCTTCCAGTAATCTCTTACTTAACTGTGATTGGTGGAACAAGAGGTAACATCATCAAATTACAGCCAAGAGGAAAACAGAGCAATCAATTAGCACAACACCCCAACTTATGTTTTGCTGTTGGATATTTGTTCTCCTTTTCATTGTTCAGGTTGTGATAATACCGAAGATGCGATGGACGGTGTATTTATTTAACGTCATATCTCCCAGAATTTAAATAGTGAAACGAGAATAAATATCCAATAGCAAAGCATAAGTTTGGGTGTTGTGCTGAATGATTGCTCTGTTCTCCTATTGGCTGTAATTTGATGACGTTACCTCTTATTCCACCAATCATAGTTAAGTAAGGGATAACTGGACGAAGGCAAAATGTATGACAAAACTATGAAGTTTTTGGGGCGATGCCGCATGTGGAAGGGCCCCTGGGGGTGCCGTCGCCCCTGGCAGAGACCCTGCCGCACCTGGAAAGGCACCCACTGTGACTAGGAGGGCCCATAGCAGCGCCGCAGGCCCTAGGAGGGCCCATGGTGGCGCCACAGCCCCTGGCAGAGTCCTTTGGGGCAGTGACGCCCCAAAGAGGTACCCTGGGGGGAGACACCACCTCTGAAGGGCCCATGAAGGTGCCACCGCTGTGGTAGAGCCCCTGTGGACATCGCCGTCCCTAGGAACACCCCTGAAGGCGCTTCCGTCCCTGTAAGGGTCCCTGGGATCGACGTTATCCCTGTGAGGGTGACTGGCCATCCCAGGCACGGAGGCGCCCCCAGGGCCCTCTCAGGGTCGGCGGTGCCCCCAGGGGACCTGTCAGGGGCACTGGATCCACCAGGGGTGCTCTTAATGACAACGGCAATCCTAGGGGCTTTCTCAGGGAAGGCGGCATTCTCAGGGGCTCCTCCAGAAACAGCCGAGTTTCCATGGGCCTCTCAGGGACAAAAGTGCTCCTAGGGACCCTCACAGACACGGCGGCGCCCCCATGGGCCCTGCTAGGGACGATGGCGACCCAAGGGGCCCTCACAAGGACAGCGGTGACCCCAGGGGTTTTTCCAGGGACGGGGGCGCCTCTAGGTACGTTCCTAGGGACCGTGGTCCTCCCAGAGGCCCTCCAGGAGGCCCTGCCAGCGGTGTGGCGTCTTCAGGAGCCCTTCCAGAGGCGGTGGCTTCCCTCAGGCCTCTCTATGGGCCGTCACTGCTCCCATGGACTCTGCCAAGACCTGTGGCTCACAATAGGTCCTCCTAGGGGAGGCGGCGCCCCAAAACAATGGATAGTGGTGTCATAGACATTGCATTCTTCCAGTAATCTCTTACTTAACTGTGATTGGTGGAACAAGAGGTAACATCATCAAATTACAGCCAAGAGGAAAACAGAGCAATCAGGTGTACAACACTATTTGCTGTTCATTATTCAGTTGCGATGAAATGCGAAGATCACGATGGGCGGTGTATTTATTTACCCTCATATCTCCCGGAATTTTAAAAATAGTGAAACGAGAATAAATATCCAACAGCAAAGCATAAGTTTTGGGTGTTGTGCTGAATGAGTTGCTCCTGTTCTCCTAGCCGAAACATAGTTGATAGCGTGCCTCTCTTATTCCACCAATCATAGTTAAGTAAGGGATTACTGGACGAAGGCAAAATGTATGACAAAACTATGAAGTTTTTGGGGCGATGCCGCATGTGGAAGGGCCCCTGGGGGCGCCGTCGCCCCTGGCAGAGACCCTGCCGCACCTGGAAAGGCACCCACTGTGATTAGGAGGGCCCATAGCAGCGCCGCAGGCCCTAGGAGGGCCCATGGGGGCGCCACAGCCCTGGCAGAGTCCTTTGGGGCAGTGACGCCCCAAAGAGGTACCCTGGGGGGAGACACCACCTCTGAAGGGCCCATGAAGGTGCCACCGCTGTGGTAGAGCCCCTGTGGACATCGCCGTCCCTAGGAACACCCCTGAAGGCGCTTCCGTCCCTGTAAGGGTCCCTGGGATCGACATCCTATGTGGTGACAGCCATCCAGGCACAGGCTAAGAACTCTGGTCGGCGGGCCTCACTGGATCTGGGGGCGCTCTTAATGAAAACGGCAATCCTAGGGGCTTTCTCAGGGAAGGCGGCATTCTCAGGGGCTCCTCCAGAAACAGCCGAGTTTCCATGGGCCTCTCAGGGACAAAAGTGCTCCTAGGGACCCTCACAGACACGGCGGCGCCCCCTTGGGCCCTGCTGGAGACGATGGCCCAAGGGGGCCCTCCTGAGACAGCGGTGACCCCCGGGGTTTTTCCAGGGGCAGGGGCGTCTCCAGGTACGTTCCTAGGGACCGTGGTGTTCCCAGAGGCCCTCCCAGAGGCCCTGCCAGCGGCGGTGGCGCCTTCAGGGGCCCTTCCAGAGGCGGTGGATCCCTCGAGGCCTCTTTATGGAGCGCCACTGCACCCAGGGACCCTGCCAAGACCTGTGGTTCACAATGGGTACTCCTAGGGGAGGCGGCGCCCCAAAACAATGGATAGTGGTGTCATAGACATTGCATTCTTCCAGTAATCTCTTACTTAACTGTGATTGGTGGAACAAGAGGTAACGTCATCAAATTACAGCCAAGAGGAAAACAGAGTAATCAATTAGCACAACACCCCAACTTATGTTTTGCTGCTGGATATTTGTTCTCCTTTTCATTGTTCAGGTTGCGATGATACCGAAAATGCGATGGGCGGTGTATTTATTTAACGTCATATCTCCCAGAATTTAAATAGTGAAACGAGAATAAATATCCAACAGCAAAGCATAAGTTTGGGTGTTGAGCTGACTGATTGCTCTGTTCTCCTATTGGCTTTAATTTGATGACGTTACCTCTTATTCCACCAATCACAGTTAAGTAAGGGATTACTGGACGAAAGCAAAATGTATGACAAAACTATGAATTTTTGGCAGCGATGCCGCATGTGGAAGGGCCCCTGGGGGCGCCGTCGCCCCTGGCAGAGACACTGCCACACCTGGAAAGGCACCCACTGCGACTAGGAGGGCCCATAGCAGTGCCGCGGGCCCTAGGAGGGCCCATGGGGGCGCCACAGCCCCTGGCAGGGTCCTTGGGGGCAGTGGTGCCTTACAGAGGGACCCTGGGGGATACACCGCCTCTGGAAGGGCCCCTGAAGGCGCCACCGCTGTGGCAGGGCCCCTGTGGGCGTCGCCGTCCCTGGGAACACCCCTGAGGCGCCCCCGTCCCTGTAAGGGTAGCAGGGATCACCGCTATCCCTATGAGGGTCATTTGGCCATGCAAGGCATGGAGGCGCCACCAGGGCCCTCTCAGGATCGACGATACCCCCAGGGGACCTGTCAGGGGCCGTGGATACACCAGGAGCGCTCTTAGGGACTACGGCAATCCTAGGGGCCTTCTCAGGGAAGACGGCGTCTTCAGAGGCTCCTCCAGGAACAGCCGAGTTTCCATGGGCCTCTTAGGGACGGCAACGCTCCTAGGGACCCTGACAGGGACAACAACGCTCCCAGGGACCCTCACATGGACAGCAACGCTCCTAGGGACCCTCACAGGGACAGCAACGCTCCTTGGGACCCTCACAGACACATCGGCTCCTCCATGGGCCCTGCTAGGGGCGCTGGCAACCCTAGGGGCCCCAACAGAGACTGCCGTGATCCCAGGGGCCTTTCTAGGGACGGGGGCGCCTCCAGGTTCGTTCCTAGGGACCGTGGTGCTCCCAGAGACCCTGCCAGCGGCGGTGGTGCCTTCAGGGGCCCTTCCAGAGGCGGTGGCTCCCCCCAGGCCTCTTTATAGGGCGCCACTGCTCCCAGGAACCCTGCCAAGGCCTGTGGCTCACAATAGGTCCTCCTAGGGGAGGTGGTGTCGTACATATTGCATTCTTCCAGTAATCTCTTACGTAACTGTGATTGGTGATATAAGAGGTAACGTCATCAAATTACAGCCAATAAGAAAACAGAGCAATCAATTAGCACAACATCCCAACTTATGTTTTGCTGTTGGATATTTATTCTCCTTTTCATTGTTCCGGTTGCGATAATACTGAAAATGCGATGGGCAGTGTATTTATTTAACGTCATATCTCCCAGAATTTAAATAGTGAAACGAGAATAAATATCCAACAGCAAAGCATAAGTTGGGGTGTTGTGCTGACTGATTGCTCTGTTTTCCTATTGGCTGAAATTTGATGATGTTACATCTTGCTCCACCAATCACAGTTAAGTAAGGGATTACTAGACGAATGCAAAATGTACGACAAAACTATGAAGTTTATGGGGCGATGCCGCATGTGGAAGGGCTCCTGGGGGCGCCATCACCCCTGGCAGAAACCCTGCCGCACCTGGAAAGGCACCCACTGTGACTAGGAGGGCCCATAGCAGCGCCGCAGGCCCTAGGAGGGCCCATGGGGGCGCCACAGCCCCTGGCAGATTCCTTTGGGGCAGTGACGCCCCAAAGAGGTACCCTGGGGGGAGACACCACCTCTGAAGGGCCCATGAAAGTGCCACCGCTGTGGTAGAGCCCCTGTGGACACCGCCGTCCCTAGGAACACCCCTGAAGGCGCTTCCGTCCCTGTAAGGGTCCCTGGGATCGACGTTATCCCTGTGAGGGTGACTTGGCCATGCCAGGCACGGAGGCGCCCCCAGGGCCCTCTCAGGGTCGGCGGTGCCCCCAGGGGACCTGTCAGGGGCACTGGATCCACCAGGGGCGCTCTTAATGACAACGGCAATCCTAGGGGCTTTCTCAGGGAAGGAGGCATTCTCAGGGGCTCCTCCAGAAACAGCCGAGTTTCCATGGGCCTCTCAGGGACAAAAGTGCTCCTAGGGACCCTCACAGACACGGCGGCGCCCCCATGGGCCCTGCTAGGGACGATGGCGACCCAAGGGGCCCTCACAAGGACAGCGGTGACCCCAGGGGTTTTTCCAGGGACGGGGGCGCCTCTAGGTACGTTCCTAGGGACCGTGGTCCTCCCAGAGGCCCTCCAGGAGGCCCTGCCAGCGGTGTGGCGTCTTCAGGAGCCCTTCCAGAGGCGGTGGCTTCCCTCAGGCCTCTTTATGGGCCGCCACTGCTCCCAGGGACTCTGCCAAAACCTGTGGCTCACAATAGGTCCTCCTAGGGGAGGCGGCGCCCCAAAACAATGGATAGTGGTGTCATAGACATTGCATTCTTCCAGTAATCTCTTACTTAACTGTGATTGGTGGAACAAGAGGTAACATCATCAAATTACAGCCAAGAGGAAAACAGAGCAATCAATTAGCACAACACCCCAACTTATGTTTTGCTGTTGGATATTTGTTCTCCTTTTCATTGTTCAGGTTGCGATAATACCGAAGATGCAATGGACGGTGTATTTATTTAACGTCATATCTCCCAGAATTTGAATAGTGAAACGAGAATAAATATCCAATAGCAAAGCATAAGTTTGGGTGTTGTGCTGAATGATTGCTCTGTTCTCCTATTGGCTGTAATTTGATGACGTTACCTCTTATTCCACCAATCATAGTTAAGTAAGGGATTACTGGACGAAGGCAAAATGTATGACAAAACTATGAAGTTTTTGGGGCGATGCCGCATGTGGAAGGGCCCCTGGGGGCGCCGTCGCCCCTGGCAGAGACCCTGCCGCACCTGGAAAGGCACCCACTGTGACTAGGAGGACCCATAGCAGCGCCGCAGGCCCTAGGAGGGCCCATGGGGGCGCAACAGCCCCTGGCAGAGTCCTTTGGGGCAGTGACGCCCCAAAGAGGTACCCTGGGGGGAGACACCACCTCTGAAGGGCCCATGAAGGTGCCACCGCTGTGGTAGAGCCCCTGTGGACATCGCCGTCCCTAGGAACACCCCTGAAGGCGCTTCCGTCCCTGTAAGGGTCCCTGGGATCGACGTTATCCCTGTGAGGGTGACTTGGCCATCCCAGGCACGGAGGCGCCCCCAGGGCCCTCTCAGGGTCGGCGGTGCCCCCAGGGGACCTGTCAGGGGCACTGGATCCACCAGGGGCGCTCTTAATGACAACGGCAATCCTAGGGGCTTTCTCAGGGAAGGCGGCATTCTCAGGGGCTCCTCCAGAAACAGCCGAGTTTTCATGGGCCTCTCAGGGACAAAAGTGCTCCTAGGGACCCTCACAGACACGGCGGCGCCCCCATGGGCCCTGCTAGGGACGATGGCGACCCAAGGGGCCCTCACAAGGACAGCGGTGACCCCAGGGGTTTTTCCAGGGACGGGGGCGCCTCTAGGTACGTTCCTAGGGACCGTGGTCCTCCCAGAGGCCTCAGGAGGCCCTGCCAGGTGTGGCGTCTTCGGGAGCCCTTCCAGGGCAGTGGCTTCCCTCGGAGGAGCCTCTTTATGGGTCGCCACTGCTCCCAGGGACTCTGCCAAGACCTGTGGCTCTATTAGGTCCTCCTAGAGGCAGCGCCCCAAAACAATGAGGATAGTGGTGTCATAGACATTGCATTCTTCCAGTAATCTTATAACTGTGATTGGTGGAACAGAGGTAACATCAAAATCAAATTACAGCCAAGAGGAAAGTAGACAATCAGTGCTTTATTACCCCAACTAATGTTTTGCTGCTGGACCTTCTGATTTCATACTTTTCATTGTTCAGGTTGCGATAATACCGAAAATGCGATGGGCGGTGTATTTATTTAACGTCATATCTCCCAGAATTTAAATAGTGAAACGAGAATAAATATCCAACAGCAAAGCATAAGTTTGGGTGTTGAGCTGACTGATTGCTCTGTTCTCCTATTGGCTTTAATTTGATGACGTTACCTCTTATTCCACCAATCACAGTTAAGTAAGGGATTACTGGACGAAAGCAAAATGTATGACAAAACTATGAATTTTTGGGAGCGATGCCGCATGTGGAAGGGCCCCTGGGGGCGCCGTCGCCCCTGGCAGAGACCCTGCCACACCTGGAAAGGCACCCACTGCGACTAGGAGGGCCCATAGCAGTGCCGCGGGCCCTAGGAGGGCCCCTGGGGGCGCCACAGCCCCTGGCAGGGTCCTTGGGGGCAGTGGTGCCTTACAGAGGGACCCTGGGGGGAGACACCACCTCTGAAGGGCCCATGAAGGTGCCACCGCTGTGGTAGAGCCCCTGTGGACATCGCCGTCCCTAGAAACACCCCTGAAGGCGCTTCCGTCCTGTAAGGGTCCCTGGGATCGACGTTATCCCTGTGAGGGTGACTTGGCCATGCCAAGCACGGAGGCGCCCCCAGGGCCCTCTCAGGGTCGGCGGTGCACCCAGGGGACCTGTCAGGGGCACTGGATCTACCAGGGGCGCTCTTAATGACAACGGCAATCCTAGGGGCTTTCTCAGGGAAGGCGGCATTCTCAGGGGCTCCTCCAGAAACAGCCGAGTTTCCATGGGCCTCTCAGGGACAAAAGTGCTCCTAGGGACCCTCACAGACACGGCGGCGCCCCCATGGGCCCTGCTAGGGATGATGGCGACCCAAGGGGCCCTCACAATGACAGCGGTGACCCCAGGGGTTTTTCCAGGGACGAGGGCGCCTCTAGGTACGTTCCTAGGGACCGTGGTCCTCCCAGAGGCCCTCCAGGAGGCCCTGCAAGCGGTGTGGCGTCTTCAGGAGCCCTTCCAGAGGCGGTGGCTTCCCTCAGGCCTCTTTATGGGTCGCAACTGCTCCCAGGGACTCTGCCAAGACCTGTGGCTCACAATAGGTCCTCCTAGGGGAGGCGGCGCCCCAAAACAATGGATAGTGGTGTCATAGACATTGCATTCTTCCAGTAATCTCTTACTTAACTGTGATTGGTGGAACAAGAGGTAACATCATCAAATTACAGCCAAGAGGAAAACAGAGCAATCAATTAGCACAACACCCCAACTTATGTTTTGCTGTTGGATATTTGTTCTCCTTTTCATTGTTCAGGTTGCGATAATACCGAAGATGCGATGGACGGTGTATTTATTTAACGTCATATCTCCCAGAATTTAAATAGTGAAACGAGAATAAATATCCAATAGCAAAGCATAAAGTTTGGGTGTTGTGCTGAATGATTGCTCTGTTCTCCTATTGGCTGTAATTTGATGACGTTACTCTTATTCCTGTCATAGTTAAGTAAGGGATTACTGGACGAGGCAAAATGTGTAATAAAACTAAAGTTTTGGGGCGATGCCGCATGTGGAAGGGCCTAGAGTCTTAAATCGCCCTAGCAGGGAACCCTGCCGCACCTGGAAGGCACCCACTACAGCGACTAGGAGGGGCCCATAGCAGCGCCGCAGATAGGAAGGAGCCCATGGGGCACTTCTGGCCTTGAAGTCCCTTTAGGGGCAGTGACACGCCCCAAAAGAAGAGGTACCCCGGGCTAGACACCATCTCTGAAGGGCCCCTGAAGGTTCCACCGCTGTGGTAGAGCCACTGGGGACGTCGCCGTCCCTGCGAACACCCCTGAAGGCGCTTTCGTCCCTGTAAGTGACCCTGGGATCGACGTTATCCCTGTGAGGGTCACTTGCCCATGCCAGGCACGGTGGCGCCCCCAAGGCCCTCTCAGGGTCGGCGTGCCCCCAGGGGACCTGTCAGGGGCGCTGAATTCACCAGGAGCGCTCTTAGGGACAGCGGCAATCCTAGGGCTTTCTCAGGGATGGCGGCGTTCTCAGGGGCTCCTCCAGAAACAGCCGAGTTTCCATGGGCCTCTTAGGGACGGCAACGCTCCTAGGGACCCTCACAGACACGGTGGCGCCCCCATGGGGCCTGCTAGGGGCGCTGGCGACCCGAGGGGCCCTTAGGGACAGTAGTGACCCCAGGGATTTTTCCAGGGACGGGGACGCTTCCAGGTACGTTCCTAGGGACCGTGGTCCTCCCAGAGGCCCCCCCCCCCCAGAGGCCCTGCCAGCGGCATGGCGCCTTCAGGGGCCCTTCCAGAGGCGGTGGCTCCCCCCAGACACCTCTTCCATGGAGCCGCCACTGCTCCCCAGGGAGACCTGCAGACCTGTGGCTCTGTGGGTCCTCCTAGGGAAGTGACGCCCCAAAACAATGGATAGTGGTGTCATAGACATTGCATTCTTCCAGTAATCTCTTACTTAACTGTGATTGGTGGAACAAGAGGTAACATCATCAAATTACAGCCAAGAGGAAAACAGAGCAATCAATTAGCACAACACCCCAACTTATGTTTTGCTGCTGGATATTTGTTCTCCTTTTCATTGTTCAGGTTGCGATAATACCGAAGATGCGATGGACGGTGTATTTATTTAACGTCATATCTCCCAGAATTTAAATAGTGAAACGAGAATAAATATCCAATAGCAAAGCATAAGTTTGGGTATTGTGCTGAATGATTGCTCTGTTCTCCTATTGGCTGTAATTTGATGACGTTACCTCTTATTCCACCAATCATAGTTAAGTAAGGGATTACTGGACGAAGGCAAAATGTATGACAAAACTATGAAGTTTTTGGGGCGATGCCGCATGTGGAATGGCCCCTGGGGGCGCCGTCGCCCCTGGCAGAGACCCTGCCGCACCTTGAAAGGCACCCACTGTGACTAGGAGGGCCCATAGCAGCGCCGCAGGCCCTAGGAGGGCCCATGGGGGCGCCACAGCCCCTGGCAGAGTCCTTTGGGGCAGTGACGCCCCAAAGAGGTACCCTGGGGGGAGACACCACCTCTGAAGGGCCCATGAAGGTGCCACCGCTGTGGTAGAGCCCCTGTGGACATCGCCGTCCCTAGGAACACCCCTGACGGCGCTTCCGTCCCTGTAAGGGTCCCTGGGATCGACGTTATCCCTGTGAGGGTGACTTGGCCATGACAGGCACGGAGGCGCCCCCAGGGCCCTCTCAGGGTCGGCGGTGCCCCCAGGGGACCTGTCAGGGGCACTGGATCCACCAGGGGCGCTCTTAATGACAACGGCAATCCTAGGGGCTTTCTCAGGGAAGGCGGCATTCTCAGGGGCTCCTCCAGAAACAGCCGAGTTTCCATGGGCCTCTCAGGGACAAAAGTGCTCCTAGGGACCCTCACAGACACGGCGGCTGCTAGGGACGATGGGGACCCAAGGGGCCCTCACAAGGACAGCGGTGACCCCAGGGGTTTTTCCAGGGACGGGGGGCGCCTCTAGGTACGTTCCTAGGGACCGTGGTCCTCCCAGAGGCCCTCCAGGAGGCCCTGCCAGCGGTGTGGCGTCTTCAGGAGCCCTTCCAGAGGCGGTGGCTTCCCTCAGGCCTCTTTATGGGGCGCCACTGCTCCCAGGGACTCTGCCAAGACCTGTGGCTCAAAATAGGTCCTCCTAGGGGAGGCGGCGCCCCAAAACAATGGATAGTGGTGTCATAGACATTCCATTCTTCAAGTAATCTCTTACTTAACTGTGATTGGTGGAACAAGAGGTAACATCATCAAATTACAGCCAAGAGGAAAACAGAGCAATCAATTAGCACAACACCCCAACTTATGTTTTGCTGTTGGATATTTGTTATCCTTTTCATTGTTCAGGTTGCGATAATACCGAAAATGCGATGGGCGGTGTATTTATTTAACGTCATATCTCCCAGAATTTAAATAGTGAAACGAGAATAAATATCCAATAGCAAAGCATAAGTTTGGGTGTTGTGCTGAATGATTGCTCTGTTCTCCTATTGGCTGTAATTTGATGACGTTACCTCTTATTCCACCAATCATAGTTAAGTAAGGGATTACTGGACGAAGGCAAAATGTATGACAAAACTATGAAGTTTTTGGGGCGATGCCGCATGCGGAAGGGCCCCTGGGGGCGCCGTCGCCCCTGGCAGAGACCTTGCCGCACCTGGAAAGGCACCCACTGTGACTAGGAGGGCCCATAGCAGCGCCGCAGGCCCTAGGAGGGCCCATGGGGGCGCCACAGCCCCTGGCAGAGTCCTTTGGGGCAGTGACGCCCCAAAGAGGTACCCTGGGGGGAGACACCACCTCTGAAGGGCTGATGAAGGTGCCACCGCTGTGGTAGAGCCCCTGTGGACATCGCCGTCCCTAGGAACACCCCTGAAGGCGCTCCCGTCCCTGTAAGGGTCCCTGGGATCGACGTTATCCCTGTGAGGGTGACTTGGCCATGCCAGGCACGGAGGCGCCCCCAGGGCCCTCTCAGGGTCGGCG
>NW_024752650.1:0-14913 GCF_018991925.1 Homarus americanus
TCGTAGGGTGTTTGGAGAAAGATGAAGGTAAAGTCTTTGAGCTATGTCAAAGAGGAACGGAGCGAGTTGGAGGAAGGGTTTTTGAATCTTTGAGCTTGAAATGTCAAAGTATTCATAGTAAGGAAGGATGAGCGTATCGTAGGAGAGTTTTTAGTAATAGCAGCAGATAGATTTGAGCTTTTTTGTCAAATTGTGAACGGAGACTAGAATGAGATATAGGTTGAGTGGTTTCAGTCTAGGGTTAGGTCAATTTTATTAAGAATTGGATGTCACAGACGTTGGGTATGTTTGATTAGGTTCTGAGAGTTGTGGGTCTTTTAGCTATGTCAGAGAGAAATGGAGAGAGTTGGAGGAAGAGTTTTGAATCTTTGAGTTTGAAATGTCAAAGTATTCGTAGTGAGAAAGGATGAGTGTATCGTAGGAGAGTTGTTTAGTAATAGCAGGAGGCAGATTTGAGCTATGTCAAATTGTGAACGGAGGTGAGAGTGAGATATAGGTTGTTAGGTTTCAGTCTTGAGTTAAGTCGATTTTGTCGAGGTGGCTGATTATAGAAGTTGGGTATGTTTGATTTGGTTTTTGAGAGTTGTAGTGTTAAGAGGGGCTTTGTCTGACGTTGCTTAGGGAATGTGCCAGAAGTATGATGGTGGTGATTTTTGCGTCAGTGTCGGGGGAAGGGAGGGGGGCGGTCAGGTTGTTGGTCCAGCAAGTGCGGGTGGAGAGAGTCGTGGGAGTAGGAAGTGAGTGGTGGGGAGGAGGAGGAGGTGCAGTGGGAGGTGAGGGTAGGCGTAGGCGGGGAGGGAGAGGTGTTGTGCTGTTGTTGAGTCTGATTTGGCACTTGTTGCTGACGGCAGAGTGTGGGCCTTTACAATTGCAGCATTTAGTTACAGTGGCAGTGCAGTTTCTGTAGGAGTGGCCTTGATTGGCACATTTTGAACAAGTTAGTGTGTTACTGCAACGGTTGGTGGTATGTCCAAATTGGTAGCAGTTGTAGCATTGGTGAACTGGGATGTAGTGTTGGAATTCGATGTTATGTGAGGGGATGATGTTATTGCTGAATTTAATTCCGTTGGATTTTAATTTGATGGCGTCAGTTTGTGTAGCAGTAGTGATTTTTAACATGGGGAGAGTTCCTATCCGGGCTGCATATGTCATTTGGGAGGTGTTGTGTGTGTTGAGTTCTGTCAATAGGTTAGGGTTGTCAAGGATATGAGGGATGACTTTTCTACATATGAGGGTGCATTTTGCGCGGTATTCGGGTGAGCTGAGGACCGTTAAGCCGTTGTCTTTTAGTTTTTTGTTCAATGCTGGGGAGTGGAATAGGTCGGCGTCTTCGTCATTCTGTACAAATATTTTAATAATGTCGTCATTGGTGAAGGAACGTATTTGGAAGATCAAAGTCAGCTGGAAAATAAGTGAGGCGAGGTCCGTGCATGGTTGGATGGTACGGTCCACTTTGAGTTTAATTGAAGGCATGTTAACTGTTTGAATTGGAGATTTATGGAGATCTCCCCTAACAAATTGTCCCTAATTTCCTGCGCCCCTCACGTAGGGGAGGCCCTGCACTATCACAGAGGTCCCCAGGCGAATCGGCAGGCTGTGCTGACCCCCCGCCCTTCACACAAACACGCACTAGCGAGGTGTGGGGACAGAGGGCGTTTCCAGACGAATACTCCCCTGTACGTCAACTGACAGGGGAATAGGTCCTTTCACGGCACGGAAGATAAAGGTTAGAGGGGTAGAAAAAGGTCTGAAAACTTACTGCTGACTCTTTCTTCACACCAAGCCCCTCAGCAGCATTCGGGGTTCCTAAGGGAGGTCCGATACTGTAGGAGAGGCTCAATGTGTCGATTGAATCAACAGAATTGTCAGTTGGAGAATGGAGTCAGGTGCTTGTGATTTCCAAGGTTGGTGGGAAGGTGGGAGAGGTCCCAGAACTAGCGAATCAGCTATGTCCGTTTGATCTCCGGCTTCCCCGTCGCTCTGCGTGTCTGCTCTCTGTGGTGGTCCTGGCTCCAATGACTTCGCCTAGAACTAGAAAAATGCTAGTGACAGGGGGGAAGGAGGTTCAGAGGAAGAATAAAGATAGGATGGAAGTGAATTTTAGAAGGAGAGAACAGGTGCAGTGGCTAAACACCGCTTGCGTGAGGGGGTAGGCAAAATGCCCTTGAGGGTGCAACAACAACAATCAGGACGAGGCAGAGGGAGGGCGGGAGCAGGTCCGGGCAAGCAAAGGGCCAACGCGGGTGTTCTGATTGTCGTCTTAGCAGGCAGTGTTGGTAAAACGTAGGAAGAACCGCCCCGCCACGGCGGCGGCGCAAGCCGAGAAACGCAGGTGGACGGACGCACAGGCAGCACACGATCAAATCAAACAGAGAAGGTGAAAATATAGAAATTTTGCTAGTCGTAGGGTTGTTTGGAGAGAGATGAAGGTAAAGTCTTTGAGCTATGTCAAAGAGGAACGGAGCGAGTTGGAGGAAGGGTTTTTTAATCTTTGAGCTTGAAATGTCAAAGTATTCATAGTAAGGAAGGATGAGCGTATCGTAGGAGAGTTTTTAGTAATAGCGGCAGACAGATTTGAGCTTTTTTGTCAAATTATGAACGGAGACGAGAATGAGATATAGGTTGAGTGGTTTCAGTCTAGAGTTAGGTCAATTTTATTAAGAATTGGATGTCACAGACGTTGGGTATGTTTGATTAGGTTCTGAGAGTTGTGGGTCTTTTAGCTATGTCAGAGAGAAATGGAGAGAGTTGGAGGAAGAGTTTAGAATCTTTGAGTTTGAAAAGTCAAAGTATTCGTAGTGAGGAAGGATGAGTGTATCGTAGGAGAGTTGTTTAGTAATGGCAGGAGGCAGATTTGAGCTATGTCAAATTGTGAACGGAGATGAGAGTGAGATATAGGTTGTTAGGTTTCAGTCTTGAGTTAGGTCGATTTTGGTAAGGTGGCTTTGTCTGGCGGGGGGGGGATGTTGTGTTTGGAGATTGGTTGAGGGAGGGGGGGAGTTTGTGTTTGGGGATTGATGGGGGTGGCGGTTGTATGTTAATTTAAGGTGAATTAAAATTGCTTAAGGGGGGTTGTTGTGTGAGTGTGTATGTGTTTGCATGTAAATGTAAGGGGAGAGAGGGAGGGTTAGGATAATGTTATAAGGTCAGGTATGGTTCGGTTGTCGGGAGGAGGGGGGAGGAGAGGAGAGGAGAAGGGAGGCGAAAGGGGGAAAGGGGGGCTTTGGAGGTTCTTGGGTTAATTTATGGTATGGTAGGATTTCTTAGGAATGATATGTTTTGTGTTGCTAATGAATAGTTGTATTGCGTCATATGTTTTTATTTATTTATTTATTTATTTTATTTATTTATTTATTTATTTTTATTAGGAGGGTCAAAGGGGCTTGTTAGAAAGGTCGGGTATATTAAGTTTTTATTTTGGGAGGATTGTAGGTATTGATTTCTAAGAGGGGTTGTGAGTAAGGTTGGGTGGTTAAGTTTTTCTTTTGGGAGGATTGAAGGTTTTTAGTGTTGGATAGTGAGTTAGCTTTTTTTTTTTTTTATAGGAGGATTGAGTAAGGTTGGGTGGGTTAAGTTTTTCTTTTGGGAGGATTGTAGGTTTTGTTAGTGGTTGGCAGAGTTGGGTTAATTATTGCATTCTCTCTTTCTTGCAGGTATTGTGAGTTCTGGCCCCATTCTTGAGGGAGAGGGTTTGTGTACAGGTACATTGCACCCCTCCCCGACCTTGTTGGCTAAGAGAGGCGTTCAATGTCGTCTGCAATTTGGTACCGTTTTTATTAGGTACACCTCTCCGACCTTATTGGCTAAGGGAGGTGCCCATAAAACAGTGTTGGTAACATTCTTGAGGGAGAGGGCTTGCGTACAGGCACTGTGGAACTCTCACCGACCTTATTGGCTAAGGGAAACGTACATGTCATCTGAGTTAGTATGGGATGGGTAAGTTAGGTATTTGTTTTGGGAGGAGTGATAGGGTGTGGTTAGTTAATGGTAGAATGGTTATTTTTTATTTTGTGTGGGATTGCTAGTAACGGCTGGGTATGTTAGGTTTTTGTTTTGGGAGGAGTGATAGGGTGTGGTTAGGTAATGGTAGAATGGTTATTTTTTTATTTTGTGTGGAATTGCTAGTAATGGCTGGGTACGTTAGGTTTTTATTTTGGGGGGATTGTTAGGGGGAGTGTTAGTGCAGGTTGAGTGGTTTAGTTATTTATTTATTTATTTTTTATTTTTTTGTCAGAGTGGTCTTGAGTTTGAGTTGGTGGCGTGGGGTTTGGAGTGAGGGGGGGGAGGAGGGAATTGGTCAAGTCAGGTAAGGTTAGGTTGGGTGGGAATTATTGGGTGTGGGGTTGAGAAGAGGTTAGGTTAAGCTTAGTTAGGTTAGGTGGGAATCGTTGGGTGTGGGCTGAGGAGAGGTTAGGTTGATTTGGTTAGGTTGGGTGGGAATCGTTGGGTGAGGGTTAAGGAGAGGCTAGGTTTTAATTTGGGGGGAAATTGTTGGGTGTGGTTATAGGGAAGATATTAATACAAGGGAGGTGGGAGGGGAGTGTTTGGTCTGTTTAGTACTTAAAGATAGAAATTCTGAGGTGCAGGGATGAGGTCTAAATTGTCGAGTGACTGTGAGCGTGGTGGTGGTATGAGTGTTGTGTATGCAAGTGAGGGAAGGGCAGTTACGTGACTGTGTGTGGGGGAGTCGGGAGGTTGAGGGGAGTGTGCTAGGTTCGTGTCGGGGTTGATTTCTGTTTCCTTTGGGGTAGTGCCGTATAGGTTTACTTTGATTATTGATTTGGTTGGATGAGTGTATTGAATAATTTTTTTGCTGTCAGGTGTATAGGGAGACAGGGGGGAGGTGTTCTTCCTCTTTGGTCTAGGGGTCTTGACCACTATTTCTGTGGGGGGAAGGGCTGCCATTTTATTCTTGGGAGTCTGGGGTGTTAGGGGAGGATCGGGTTTGGTTTGGGTGTTCGTGGTCCGGGAGTTCAACGTAGTCAAGTGGGAGAAGTCGGGTGTAGGCAAGGTCGAGGTGGAGGGGCCGGTATGTTTTGG
The DNA here is from genome assembly GCF_018991925.1 of Homarus americanus. Classification (NCBI taxonomy): domain Eukaryota; kingdom Metazoa; phylum Arthropoda; class Malacostraca; order Decapoda; family Nephropidae; genus Homarus; species Homarus americanus. Next base: position 5,041 of record NW_024752650.1, read on the forward strand.
ACTGATTACTTTGGGGGGTGAGGTAATGGTAGAATGGTGAGATAAGTCAGGTGTAGGCATGGCAGAAGTGGAGGGGAGGAGGGAGACAGTGGATTCTCTGGGGGGTGGGGGGGGCATGTTGGTACGGTCGGAGATGGGGGCAGTGGGGAAGATGAGGTCGGGACCGGTTCTGAAGGAGTCAGGAATGTTTATGGTAGGGAGGCCGTTAGCCTTCAAACCCTCAATTACCAGATTTAGAAAAAGTGATCTATTACCGTTGCTTAGGGAATGTGCCAGAAGTATGATGGTGGTGATTTTTGCGTCAGTGTCGGGGGAAGGGAGGGGGGCGGTCAGGTTGTTGGTCCAGCAAGTGCGGGTGGAGAGAGTCGTGGGAGTAGGGAGTGAGTGGTGGGGAGGAGGAGGAGGTGCAGTGGGAGGTGAGGGTAGGCGTAGGCGGGGAGGGAGAGGTGTTGTGCTGTTGTTGAGTCTGATTTGGCACTTGTTGCTGACGGCAGAGTGTGGGCCTTTACAATTGCAGCATCTAGTAACAGTGGCAGTGCAGTTTCTGTATGAGTGGCCTTGATTGGCACATTTTGAACAGGTTAGTGAGTTACTGCAACGGTTGGTGGTATGTCCAAATTGGTAGCAGTTGTAGCATTGGTGGACTGGGATGTAGTGTTGGAATTCGATGTTATGTGAGGGGATGATGTTATTGCCGAATTTAATTCCGTTGGATTTCAATTTGATGGCGTCAGTTTGTGTAGCTGTAGTGATTTTCAACATGGGGAGAGTTCCCATCCGGGCTGCATATGTCATTTGGGAGGTGTTGTGTGTGTTGAGTTCTGTCAATAGGTTAGGATTGTCAAGGATATGGGGGATGATTTTTCTACATATGAGGGTGCATTTTGCGCGGTATTCGGGTGAGCTGAGGACCGTTAAGCCATTGTCTTTTAGTTTTTTGTTCAATGCTGGGGAGTGGAATAGGTCGGCGTCTTCGTCATTCTGTACAAATACTTTGATAATGTCGTCATTGGTGAAGGAACGTATTTGGAAGATCAAAGTCAGCTGAAAAATGAGTGAAGCGAGGTCTGTGCACTGTTGGATGGTACGGTCCACTTTGAGTTTAATTGAAGGCATGTTAACTGTTTGAATTGGAGATTTATGGAGATCTCCCCTAACAAATTGTCCCTAATTTCCTGCGCCCCTCACGTAGGGGAGGCCCTGCACTATCACAGAGGTCCCCAGGCGAATCGGCAGGCTGTGCTGACCCCCCGCCCTTCACACAAACACGCACTAGCGAGGTGTGGGGACAGAGGGCGTTTCCAGACGAATACTCCCCTGTACGTCAACTGACAGGGGAATAGGTCCTTTCACGGCACGGAAGATAAAGGTTAGAGTGGTAGAAAAAGGTCTGAAAACTTACTGCTGACTCTTTCTTCACACCAAGCCCCTCAGCAGCATTCGGGGTTCCTAAGGGAGGTCCGATACTGTAGGAGAGGCTCAATGTGTCGATTGAATCAACAGAATTGTCAGTTGGAGAATGGAGTCAGGTGCTTGTGATTTCCAAGGTTGGTGGGAAGGTGGGAGAGGTCCCAGAACTAGCGAATCAGCTATGTCCGTTTGATCTCCGGCTTCCCCGTCGCTCTGCGTGTCTGCTCTCTGTGGTGGTCCTGGCTCCAATGAAAACCGGCCCTGTTGTTGTTGTTGTATAGATTGTCGGACCGTAGTCCGACACGGGCCTTTGCCTATAGGCGGCCCGTTTGGTGGTTCCGGCTGGAGCTCCAGGAGCAGCCAGACCGGATTGGGATTGGAGGTGGTCCCACCTGCAGATTGGAGGGATACTGCAGGTTGCAAGTGTGAGCGGACCCCCGATCAGTGGACGCTTACCACCGGCCCCCACTCTTGGACGTGGTCAGCTTCGGAGTGGCGCGCCCCCCGAACTGGGGTCCGCACTTGCTGGGAGAGGATGCTTTCTAAGCTATCTGGGTGGTGGGTATCGTGTGATGACCCGGAGTAGGTGGTGAATGTGGTCTGTATGGGCCTTTCGGGTTAGAGTGGCCGCTGGTGTTGTGTGTGTTTCTTGGGAGATTTGAGTTCTGTTTCGGAGGCTTTGTGTGACCTCGCAATCGAGGAGATAGTGTTCAAGTGGGTTGGCTGCTGGCTCCTGACAGTAGGTGCATTCCATGACGTCGTTTCCGATCATCTGCCAGGAGCACTTGTACCCTAGTCGTAGTCGGTGAAGGCTGACTTGGGTTTGTCTTGGAGTTTTCTTGTCTGCGAAAGGTGGTTCCCCTTTTGTGGCCGCCAGGTACCATTTGGCTGATTGGGAACCAGCGTTGAGTGCGTGAAGGAAGCTCTTTTTGATGTGGAGCTTGGTAGTCTTTCTGAGGTGATTCTTGATCTGTTGCACACTTGCTGGAACTTGGATGTGTACGCTACTGGAGCGTGTAGCTGCCTTGGCTGCTTCGTCTGCCACGTCGTTTCCTCCGATCCCTACATGACTGGGAATCCAGTGTAAGACGACTGGTCGGTTTTGGCTTTGGAATTCCTGTAGCTGTGCGAGGATCGAGGTGATGATGTGGACGTTGTCTCTTGGTTGACTGTGTTGCAGCGCCTGCATGGCCGATTTCGAGTCCGTGTGAATTATGACGGACTTGTTGTGTTGTGTTGCAGCGTGTTGTAGGGCCTTTGAGATTGCTACCAGTTCTGTTTGTAGGGTGGAGCAGTCATTGGAAAGTCTCCATTGGAGGGTCTGACCTTGGGTGTAGAAGGCCGCTCCGGATCTATGATGTTTTGGGTCCACCGAGCCGTCTGTGAAGTATGATGCTGCATCAGCCGGTGTCTCGGTGGCTATGGCTTGGAGAGATATTTTTTGGAGGTCCTCCTTCTGGAGGTTGGCTTTACTATCGCCGAGGTCGGTGAATTTGAGTGTGGCTGGTGGAGGGCTCCATGGTGGAGGAACAGTGTAACCATTGTCTCGTGTGTCTTGGTTGTTCTTGACGAGTGTTTCTGCTTGCAGGTGTCGGATGACCTCGCTTGCCTCGTGCGACCAGGTGGCCCCTCGCACTCTGTGGTCGAGGTGGAGGGAGGCACTGATTCGAATCTTGGCAGCTGTGGGCTTGTCTGCTCTGCAGATTTTGGCGAGGAGACCGGCTGTCACCTGCTTGACTCGTACTGCCAGGGGTGGTAGCTCGGTTTCCATTTGCAGATTGCAAATTCTGGTCCACATGGGTGCTCCGAGCATGGTCCTGAGAGCATTGTTTTGAATGACTTCTAGCTTAGCTATTTGGTCTTCTCTCAGTCCAATGAGTGCTGGAGCACTGTAATCTACCAGCGATCTGATGGCGGCTGTGTAGTAGGCTTTGAGCACATGAAGGTTTGCTCCTGCGGATTTGCTGGTGAGAGACCTCATTATATTGTGTCTGCTCTTCGTCCTGTGCCTGAGATACTCGAGTTGCGGCTTGAAGGTGAAAACCGGCCCTGACTGACTGATGTTGGGGATTACTGGCCTCTTCGCCATTAGGCTATTTCGGCCGAAGCTGATGTCTTCTTTCTTCTTCTAATCTTGGTCTTCTTTCTTGCTACAACTAATCTGATGTTCTTGTTTCTTCTTTTCTTGTTATTCTTGTGTTCTTCTTGTTCTTGGTATTTTGGTTACTTCTTTCTTCTTGTTGTTTTATTTGGGATGAATTATGGTATGCATGAGTGATATGATGGTGAGTTAGTGACAGACCAGATGAAATGGCTTGTCAGGTGACTAGTTTCTCTGTGATTTTTTTTTTTTATATTTTTTATTTTGTCTTTTGTAGCCCGTGTCTTTTTGTTTGAATATATGTTGGTGGGTGTCAGTTTAGCTTGATAAATGTGAGTGTTGTATGTAATGATAAGGTTTGTGATGTGTTTCTCATGTTGTATGTTTTAATTTTTGTTTTATTCATTTTTATTTTTTTATTTTTTATTTTTTAAGGCATGGTTACATACATATAATAGATATAAAAAGAGTTCATGCGTGTGTCAATCATAACATGCCGATAAGATGGGTCTCCTTGAGGAAGGTTATTACTGCGTCACTTATGGTGACATTATCTTGCAATAGGTTGGGTACAGTCAGCACGAAGCCTTGCTCGGCAGCTAGGATCACCAGCTGCCGGCGCTCTGGTTCGTACTGGCTGCACTCAGTCAGAATATGTCTGATGGAGAGAATTAGGTTACAAGTGGCACAGATAGGTGGGAAGGAATTGTCAAGATAGGCCCCTAGGTGGGTCAGATAGGTACAGTTCAGCCTTAATCTGGCGAGAACGACCTCTTCCCTCCTATTCTTTCTATATGCTGAGGGCCAGTTTCCTATATTAGTCTTCCAGGTGTTGTGGAGATCCAACCTAGTCCATTCAAGTTGCCACTTTCCAAATGCATACGTCTTCCCCAAGGAGAGACACGACTGAGTCTCCCAGGGTACATTGGTTGTCTCCCCGAGACCCACAGTCGCTCTTGCTAATCTGTCTGCCTGTTCATTGCCCCAAATGTTACAATGCCCAGGCACCCACACCAGCACAATATTCTTGGCACACTCATGTAATTTATTAATAATGTTGCCCTGTATCTCATTGCTGGTAGTATTACCACCTTGAATTGCTTTAAGAGCTGACATGGAATCTGAAATTACAGCGACATCATTGACATTGCTTGTTATTGCAATGTCAATGGCTTTACTTATTGCGAACATTTCTGCAGAGAATATGGTTGTATGCCGCGGCAGGCGGGAGCTCCACTCCCCGTCTCTGCTCCAGATACCGGCTCCGACGTTGTCTTCAGTCTTGGACCCGTCGGTGTACACGTGAGTATAGGCGCTGAATCCTTCAAGAAATTGATAGAAAAGTTGCCTCAGGAGCTCAGGATGAAAGTCATTCTTCGCTCCCGGAAGCCACGATGTTTCCACATGGAAGTTGGGGTTCTCCCATGGCGGACACAACGGTGGAACGTATCTATCAACGTCTTCGAAATGGATACCAGCACCCTGGCACAAGGTCTGGAGGCGGACAACCGAGGACGGGGACCTACGCAGCTGCAGGAAACGGAATTTAGCAACAGCACACCAACCTGGGTGGTCTGTGCCGCGCTTCCTAGCCGCAGTCAACCCGTACCTTAGCGTCAACATGTCCCTCCTGATGTGAAGTGGAGGGACGTGGGCCTCAACCTCTAGTTTACCTACACGTGTACACCTGTAGGCACCCAGACATAGACGAAGGCATCGGTTCTGTATTCTGGTTAGCTTTGCGAGTGTGGTGTTGCATGCCGAAGCATACAACTGGCATCCATAATCAAGTTTTGATCTGATCAGGGTCTTATACACCATTAATAAAGATTTCCTATCGGCTCCCCATGTAGTACCTGATAAAACTTTCAGGATGTTTGTGACTTTAAGACATTTACTTTCAAGTTCGTTAATGTGGTTTTTCCACGTTAATTTCCGGTCAAAATGAACACCAAGAAATTTTACTGAAGTCTGAATTTTAATAGGAGTATCATTTAATTTTAATACTGGATTACTAATGTTACGTTTCTTAGTGAAGACTACTCCTACTGTCTTCTCAACTGAAAACCTAAATCCCCATTGTATTGCCCACTGTTCCGCGGCTTTTAGGCCAGCCTGCACCCTTTGTGCAGATAGCCTCTCAGCTCGAGAGGAGCGCCAGATTGCGCAATCGTCAGCAAACAAGGAGAATTTGAGGTCACTTAAGCTGGGGGCTGGTGTTAGGAAATCATTAATCATTATAAGGAATAAAACTGGGCCCAAAACGCTACCTTGTGGAACTCCATTTTCAAAGACAAATGTGTCTGATTTTACGTTACCTTTTAATTTGACGGAAAAAGTCCTGTCCTGCAAAAAATTACTAATAAAAATTGGCAAATTACCTCTCAGACCCAAGGCGTGGAGCTTCATCATGAGGCCAGTCCGCCATGTCATGTCGAAAGCTTTTTCTATATCTAAGAATACTGCAATTAATGTTTCTTTACTGCAAAGAGCTTTTGAGATGTCAGTTTCAAGACTTATTAAATGATCTAGTGTGCTTCTACCTTGGCGGAAACCACACTGTCGATCATTCAATAAGTTGTTACTTTCCAAAAAATACATTAGTCTACGCTTTATCATACGTTCCATGACCTTACACAGACAGTTTGTGAGCGAAATCGGACGGAATGAGTTGGTGTTGTTCGGGCATTTGTCCCTCTTCGGGATCGGTACGACATGGGCAAAGTGCCATGAGTTTGGAAACGTTCTGGACGTCCAGATCTCATTGTACACTTCTAGCAATTTGTCCAGGTTTCCCTGGTCAAGGTGCTTAATCATCTCGTATCGTATACCGTCAGGTCCAGGGGTAGAGCCCTTGCCCTTTTTAATAGCAAAGGAAAGTTCCTCTGGGGAAAATGCTCGATTGTAGCCCTGTTCGTCCCCGTTCTCGAAGTCGAGATGCAAGAGCTCGGCACGATCACGGAACACGCCGAAGCGTGGATCGTGATTGGTGGAGCTACTGGCATCTGCAAACTTCTGGCCTAGGGTGTTGGCAATGGCCTGGGGTTCGTCGAGAATCCGCCCTCCACTACTCACCTGTGGGATAAAACTCCTTCCTCCTTTGGATCTGACCCGGTTTATAGCCGACCATACCTCAGAGGAAGGGGTATCCTTGTTAATAGTGGAGACGAACGCCCGCCAAGACTCTCTCTTACACTCCCTGAGAACCCTCCTAGCCTTGGCTCTAGCTTTTTTATATTCAATTAAGTTTACAAGTGATGGAATTCTATTGAATAAACGACATAGCCTATTTCGCTCACAGACCACTCGTCGGCAGTCTGGTGTCCACCATGGAACTCCAGGCCTGTGGGTTTTTGCAGAAGTCTTAGGAATTGTTAAGTCTGCTGCGTGTATTATAGCTTGTTGTATGTGTGTAATTTTGGTGTTGATGTCTTGTCCAATGGTGTCTATACGAACGGCTCCTGAGTAGGCCCTCCAGTCTGCCTTCCTAAGGTTGTAGCGCACCTCGGGAGTAGCCGTTGGGGCGCCACACTCATAAGAAATGCAGATCGGAAAATGGTCGCTACCCAGAGAGTCGTCGTATGTAGAAAATTTACAATCTAATAGCAAGGCAGCATCAACTATAGAAAGATCTATAGCTGACGCTGTGCCAAATCGTTCGTCCACTCGAGTCGCACTACCGTCATTCAGAAGAGACAGGTTGGAGTTGAGGATAGCTGCAGCCACCTGCTCTCCCCTCCCGTCACTCCGGACACTGCCCCACCGCAAATGGCGAGCATTGAGGTCGCCGAGGATCATTTTCTTTCCTGGCAGTTGGTTAAATAGCTCCTCAAGCTCACCATCGTCGATGAGCCCGCCCGGAGGACAGTATAGTGAACAGATGGCAACATAGCAGTCCGAATCTTAACTCTGCACGCCACAGCCTGCAGGTTCACGTTCAGACTGACTCTTTGCTGGGCGAATGAACTCCGAATGTATAGGGCTACCCCCCTTAGGTTGTCTCCCCTGTAGGACGTGTAGTTGTCGAATACAGGTGGGTCGTCGTGACCCGCAAGTAGCGTCTCTTGTAGGCAAAAAACGTCCGGCCGGAATAATGACATTAGTAAATGAAATTGATCGTTTTTATTCCTAGCACCTCTGCAATTCCACTGTATGATACTGAATTTTAAGTCTGAGAGTTGATATGGTCAGCGTTTTGGGCTTTATTTTTCTTTCCTCTTGTATATGGGGGGGAAAGAGGGTCCGTGGAAGGATCCCCCTCATCAGATGAGCAGTCTCCCGGCTCCAAAGAGCCAGTACTCTGCTCGGTAGGGGCTCCCTGCCCCTGGTGTGGTTGAAAAGCATAAAAGAGTGGTTGTGGTGTTGAGTCTCTTCTCATGCATTCTTGCGATTGCGTTCTCCTCCTTACGTTAGGGTAGATAGGGTCGTGAGTCTGTTTGGTTTTCGGGGTCAGGTATAACTTGTTTGTTTGGGTCTCGTTACTGGTCATAGTTGTATTAGTGTTCTCGTCTTTGGCGTCTGTGGTTGAATAACCGGTGATTGTGGGGTCAGTCTGTGTTGCGATGGTCTTGGTCTCAGTCTGCGTTCCAGTGGTGCACATTTTGGGAGGTGAGGTATTTTTGGATACAGCGGATGCAAAGGACATTCCAGGTGTTGGTGTCTGCAAGGACAACTCCACCTGCATCTTAGCCTCCTTGTAGTCCAAATTGTTCTCTGCTCTCACCTTACTGATCTCATACTCCCTCAGGTAGGAAGGGCACTTCCTGTCTGAGGCAGCATGCTGACCGGAACAGTGGTAGCATTTTTCCTCCGTCTGTGTACAGTCATCGTCCCTGTGTCCGGTCTGAGCACATTTGGAGCATACCTGGGTGTTACGGCAGGCCTTACCAGTATGTCCAAACCTTTGGCAGTTGAAACAACGCATTGGGAATGAAATGTATGTTTTGGTCTGGACCCTCTCATATCCTACCAAGACATGAGTGGGCCTAACAAGTCCTTCAAAAGTGAGTACTGCTGTAGTTGATCGTTTGCGTTCACCGTCTGTGGTCTTCCTATTAAATACGTAAGCATCGACGACTCCTTGATCTTTCATGTGGTACTTAATTTCGTCATTTGTCATCCCCTGAAATTCGTAGCTGTTAACTACAACCTTACAGGTGTTGAGAAATGCTGGGATATATGGTTCCACTTTTGTTGTATGAAAAGTTTTAAGATTCAAGGCGTCCCTCATTTGCTGTGCGTCTTTAACAGTAACTTGGAGTTCGCCTTTTCTTGTCTTTCGGACTTTCTCCACGTCCCCTATCTGATCCTTAATGGCCTTCTGTATGATGAATCCATTAATTTTGTCAAACGAGGTAGACGTGTCAATAGTCCGAAAGTGGATTACTCGGGCCTTCTCAGTTGATACTTGTATGTTTCGTCTTTGTTGAGTAGTTTGGTCAGTAGCCGTTACATTGTCTGGGTTTGTCGTTGGTCGTGGCAGTCGTGGGTCTTGATTGGTCTCCCGCCTCTGCCTGTCCCTGCCTGGACGAGCAGAGGGGGGCTTGGTGCTTCCCCTCCCAGAGGGCATGGTTGGGGTGGCTGGGAACCACCCCTTGGGTACAGCTTTGCTTGTTTAATTACATGTATGGTTTAGGTGCACTAAGGTTATGCAAGGCCCTCAGTGCAAAAAAAATACTTTTACTTAAGGACGACCCCCGAACAGTGGTGTGCCTGCACGATCACAGACGTCACTGCTGGATTGGCCCAGGTTTTTCCCCGACCCCCACTGGAGACACACAATCCCACTCCGTGAGGTGCGCACCACTGGGGGGGCTCTAGCACGAATACTGAATTATGAAAATTCAGCAGGTGCCTCGGCCAGGGTAAGTATTAGAAAAAAAGAAGTAAGAGAGAAAGCCCTCCTACCACGTCAGGAAGGACAACAGTTAGCGCTTCCCTCGCAGTTGTGTGGGTCACTCACACTAACTGTGGGGAGGGAATGCTAAGGTTGTCAATCCTGGGCGCTCGTGAGGTGTCAAAAATTGTAAGTGACAGAGCCACTTTTAGAATGAATTGATGAATGATGAAATGTTGCAATGCTTTAAATAGCAAGAACAAGTGCAAGTGCAATCGCACAAGATGCAGCGGTCAATGGCGAAGAAAAACCGTTACAGAGTACTGTTCCCGCAAGAACGTCAGTCTCCTCCCGTGTCCAATCAGCCTCTGAACTGGCCCGACTAACTTTTCCTTATATACCGAGCGGGCCGCTCAGGATCAGACTGGCTGCAGCTACGGCACTCTTACATTGGTTGGGTCCGCGAGACGGCCACCTGGCCTGATCCTGAGCTTGGTTTAAAAGACCAAGGTGGCGGCCGGAAATT
>NW_024752651.1:0-10803 GCF_018991925.1 Homarus americanus
CGTACTGCCAGGGGTGGTAGCTCGGTTTCCATTTGCAGATTGCAAATTCTGGTCCACATGGGTGCTCCAAGCATGGTCCTGAGAGCATTGTTTTGAATGACTTCTAGCTTAGCTATTTGGTCTTCTCTCAGTCCAATGAGTGCTGGAGCACTGTAATCTACCAGCGATCTGATGGCGGCTGTGTAGTAGGCTTTGAGCACATGAAGGTTTGCTCCTGCGGATTTGCTGGTGAGCGACCTCATTATATTGTCTGCTCTTCGTCCTGTGCCTGAGATACTCGAGTTGCGGCTTGAAGGTGAGTTTCTGGTCAAACCAGATTCCAAGACACTGGTGGGCGTTGGTCCAGACTACCGGCGTGTTTTGTATGGAGAGCAACTTGTCTGGTGTGTTTGTGCAGATGGCCATCGCTTTCGACTTGGCTGGATTTATCTTGAGTCCAAGTCTGTTGCACTCCTCTTCTATAAGTTGGAGTGCGCGTTGCGTGTTGGCTAGTCTGTTCGATCCTCTTACTATAAGCTGTAAGTCGTCTGCATAGCATAGGAGCTTGGCTGTTTGTCTGAAGGGAAGTTTGACTAGATTTTCCATCAGGACATTGAACAGCATTGGACTGAGGATGCCTCCTTGTGGGGTTCCGTTTTCGTGGACCCTGTAGCTTGAGGTTGCTCCCTGAAAGCGCACTCGTGCTTCTCTCTGTGTGAGGTAGTTCTGGATCCACCCCAGCAACCTTCCTTTGACGCCTTTTTTAGCGAGCGTAGTTGTAATGGCCAAAGGATTTGCTAGTTCGAAGGCTTTCTCCAGGTCGAGGAAGACCACCAGAGCTGGTTTGTTGTCCACTGTGCTGAGTATCTCGGCGATGTTGTTGCCTGTGCCGGTGTTCTCGGTGTAAGCAAAGATGTGAGGTTGTGGGCTGCCTACTTTCCACTTGAGTCGGTTGAGAGCCATTCTTTCTCCGGTCTTCGCTATGCAGCTGAGAAGGGAGATGGGCCTCGGCTTGTCTGGTTCTCTGGGCTTCGGAATGGGCTGTATATCTGCCTTCTTCCATTCCGGTGGGAGTCTTTGTGCTGTCCACGAAGCATTGATGGCTTGCAGCAGAGCCTCGTGTCCGGCTGTACCGGCATGAGAGAGCATGGAGTAGGTTATCCTGTCGGCCCCTGGAGCTGTATCCTTGCTTCGTTTTAGCGACTTCTGGAGTTCTTGCTGGTTGAATGGTCTGTCAGTGTCATCTTCACTGTTGCAGGCCTCTTGGATCATCTGGAGTCTGACCTGTCGCAGACGCCGTTGTGTCTCCTCCGCCTGTCTCGGGAGGTTCTTCGTTGCTGCTCGGTCAGAGAACAGTTTTGCAAGTCTCTCGGCTTCCTCTTCTGGGTTGGGATGAGTTGGTGGTGGTGGTGTTGCCTTCCCAGATGCCCTTCAGATCTGGGCCCACATCTTGCCAAGGGTGGTGTGCTCGTTCAGTTCGGAGCACCACTTGAGCCAGCTTGCGTTTTTAATTTCTTCCTTCTCTTCCCTGGTATCCTTGACTATGACTTGCAGGAGATGTCTGTTTGTTGCCGTGGGATTTCTCCTGTAGTTTCTTCGGGCCATGTTCACTCTGTGGTTGAGTTCTTTCACCCTGGGACAGTAGTACCAGTAATCATTGTACTGTCTTGATGTAGGTTTTGTTTTTGGGATAGCCTCTTCTGCCGCTAGGTGAAACGCCTCGACCAATTGGTGGTGGAGGGATGTCTCATCGGCGGGTGCTGCGCCGGCCGGCTGTGATTTTTCGCGCCACTTAGCCAGGTGTTTCTTGAAGAGTCCCCAGTCTGCCTTTTGAGTGTTGTATCTCCATCTCGGGGGGGGTGGAGAGGGGAGTTTGTTCACCTTCAGCGTTGTTAGGGTGGCGAAGTGGTCACTGGTCAGCGTGGGGTGTATCTGCCAGGAGGCCGAAGGCTGTAGTGCACTGGAGACGAAGGTTAGATCTAGCCTTCCTCCCCTAGTGTGGGTGGGCTCTCCGGTGTTCAGGAGGCAGATCTCAGGTGTATCTTGAAAGGTGGTGTATAGGTGTAGGCCGTCTTCATTTGTGGGGCTTGCCGAGCTTAGGAAGGGATGATGTGCGTTGAAATCCCCTCCTATGAGTGTGGCGTGGTCGGCGGCCGAAGCAAATAATTGAGTAACCTCCAGTGAGCCCCTTGGGTTCTTGTAGATGTTGTGAACAGTTAATTCCCGTTCTTGGAGGGTTACTTTGACGGCCTGTGTCTCGATGTTTTCCCCACATGGAAATTGCTGCGTGACATCGGCGGAGGGTATGCTTGACTTGACCAAGATCACACATCCTCTTGTTGACGCCTGCGTGAAATGCCTCCTGTATGTCTTGTAACCGCTGAATTTGAAACAGTGGTGTTCTTGTAGAAGTGTTTCTTGTAGGAGTATGATGTCAAGCTTGTCCTTGGCTGCTGCTTCTTGTAGGAGGTGTTTCTTGTTTTTGATGCCCTGGGCATTCCATGTTAGGATGTTCAGGGTGCTGACGTTTTCCACCACTGTTTCATCGGGGACTTCTGGTGGTCCTCGATGGAGATGTCCAAGTTCGATTCCAACTGAATCAGGTCCATGTCTTCGTGTTCTGTGGTTTTTGCCTTCTGGGCCGTGGTTCGGTTCAGGGGAGTAGAAACGTCCAGTTTCTTTCTGGGAGCTGTCGGTATCTTGGGAGCTGTCGGTGTCTTGGGTTCTCTGGTGGCCTTCTTCGGTGTAGAGTGTACCTCGGCTGTTACTCGTGTGCGGACCGGCGTGGCTTCCTCCACTGAGGTGGCTGGAGCTGTGGCGACTTGCCCGAGGACGCTCCCCATGAGTATTTGGAGCTGTGTGGGTTGGATCTTGTGGCCCAGTAGTCCGGCTAGGCCCTCCGCGAAGGTCGTCAGTACATTGGCTAGGTCTGATGTGTGTATCATTCCTTCTGGTGCCTTGGTGTGTGCTTCTTTTGTCTTTCTCGTGGTTGTCGTTCTCTGCTGCTTGGGTGGCTGAGGTGTGGCTGTAGTGAGGCCAGGAAACTGGGCTGCACTTTGGGTGTTGACTGGCTGAGGAGGTTGTCTTTGTTGTTTGGGCCTTTGGGTTCCCCACACGAAGGTACTTGGTGGGGCTGGTGTGTAGGCGGTGGGGGCCGGTCTTTCTGCTGGTCGGTTTGCCTGGACCCTCTTTGTTCTCTCGGAGCATCCAGGATTCCAGGCGTGGTGTTTGCCCCCGCAGTTGGCACACTTGGGGGCAATTTTTTCCCCATTTTTCAGTTTGGTGAGGCAGGACTGTGTGCCGTGCTTCTGTGCGCAGACTGCGCAGATTTCCCTGTGCGTGCACCTTGTCTGATGGTGCCCGTATTTCTGGCATCTGAAGCATCGCAGGGGCTCTGGGACGAAGGGCCTCACTTCGTAGATCCCCCAGGTTTTGAGGTCTATGGTGCTGGGGGGTGAGCCGTAGTGCGTTATGAGGACTTGTTTCGTGGTGGCCGTCTTGTCGGACAGGGGAGAGCATCTCTCGGCTTTTAGGATCTTCGGGTGGTTCTCCAGGGGTTCGAGAGGTAGTTCCTTTGGGTACCGGAGGACTACCGACTTCATCAGTTTCTGGGCGGGGTCTAGCTTGGTTGAAGTAATGGTGGTGGTGTTTTGTAGGTAAGTGTCGAGGGTGGTGGCGGAGTTCTTGTCTTTGGGGTGAACGATCATCTCCCCCTTTAGGTTGGGCCGCACTGAGACCTTGGCCAGTGGGTTTTGCTTTTCCATCTCTGTGACGGCGGCATATGTTGTTTTTGCGTCCGTTTTCGTGATCCGGAATTTTGGCAGTGTCGTTGGAGGTGAGCTGGTGGTGGTGATGGGTGCCTTTGGGGCTGCTTGACGGCATTCGTTTCCCGAAAAAGCACGTCGGCGTTTCTTGTTTTCTACCTTCGTCCAGTTGTCCTCAGTAGCGGTAGCAGTGGTGGTGGTGGTGGAGGTGGTGGTGGTGGTGGAGTTGTTGGAGGTGGTGGCAGTGTTCCTGCTTTTCAGGGCTTCATTGAAGGCGCGTAACTGGTCTGCTTTCTCTGTGCGAAGCCTGTCGTGGTTCGGGTCGTCAGGTTGGCGGTTCAGGCGGGGATCGCGGTTAGGAGGGCGTACGCGCTCCATAACCGGGTTTTTTTTTTTTTTTTTTTTAGATCCTACCTATTCCGGTTGAGTAAATAGCAGAGGAATTACAGCACTCCCCACTAGCTGGTGGTCGTAGAGTGGTTCCTGAGCTTCTCTCCCGGAGCCCCGATTGGGGAAGCCTACTTCCTAGTGTATGTGACTGCTCACTTATAGACGTGAGCTAAGTGTGCCTATTTGGGAAGGATAAGGATTGCTACCCTCTTTCCAGGTGGACCCGCACGATCACGGTTTTCCTGGAAAGACTCGGCTGGGGAGGGTTTTGCTCCGACCCCCTTTCGTGTTCACAATCTCCTGGGAGGGAGGTGAACAGTTACAGGGGGGACCGCAGGACGAATACACTTTTGAGGGTGCAGGTCCCTAGGCCAGAGCGAAAAAGGAAAAATAGTAGTAGAAGGAAAAGGGCTCAAACCACGCCGGGAATATCGCGCTATAACTGCTCTCCAGCTGGAGTGTGGGTCACTCACACCACCAGTGGGGAGGGCAAGCTAATGCTCGATAAACCAAGAACGCTCGTGAGTTGTTGTGGGCGATGACAGTCGTGGGTGGTCCGGTCCGGGAAGATGGCCAACAATGGCACGAGGGAGAGGGCGGTCTTCAAGGTTCCGGGTCCAGCAGGAGGTCTTGTTGAGAGGTCTTCTTGGTTCAGGAGCGATGTGATAAGTGGGCGGCCCGGCAGGCGGGCGGGCTTATATACAGACATTCTCCACCTCAGTGGCCACCTCATTGGCCACGAGTGCCGCATGCGTCATCCGCAAGCTACGCCCCACCTCCAAGAGGGAGGGACGGCCTTGGATGAACGATACTACCGCTGCGTCCACAGCACGCCACCTACTCCCACCAAACCGTGGGCGAAGCCACACCAGGACCACCTGTAGTAGCAACCACAACAACATGACTGGACGAGGCAAAGGAGGCAAGGGACTTGGAAAGGGTGGCGCCAAGCGTCATCGTAAGGTGCTTCGTGACAACATCCAGGGTATCACCAAGCCCGCCATTCGTCGTCTAGCTCGGCGTGGAGGTGTTAAACGTATATCCGGCCTTATCTACGAGGAGACCCGCGGCGTCCTCAAGGTGTTTCTGGAGAACGTCATCCGTGACGCCGTCACCTACACCGAGCACGCAAAAAGGAAGACCGTCACCGCCATGGATGTGGTGTATGCCCTGAAACGGCAGGGCCGCACCCTTTATGGTTTTGGTGGTTAATCAACCTGATGGACGGGC
Organism: Homarus americanus; assembly: GCF_018991925.1. Lineage (NCBI taxonomy): Eukaryota > Metazoa > Arthropoda > Malacostraca > Decapoda > Nephropidae > Homarus > Homarus americanus. The sequence goes on from NW_024752651.1 coordinate 5,364, forward strand.
GCACACCACCACCACCACCACGACAAACAAATATACGGACCTAATTTTAGGTCCACATTTAAATCGCTAAAGAGTTGGTTAGACACTGAGTAAATCGTTGAAAATATATCCAATAACATGATCCTCTCTAATTCTGGACATGTGGTATGAGTATAGGTTGTGTGTGAACGTGTTGGAACCACTTCCTAATAATTGTCAGTCAGTCAGTCAGTCAGTCATTCACCTAACCTCCAGGTACCTCACCTAACTTCCTGTAGCGTCACCGAACCTCACGAAATGTAACCCAATGTAGTTTATAATCTATCCTAACATGACATAACATAACCACGCACTATATTACTTCGGTAAGAGTAATGAGTTTTAATACACAAAGTTGCAGTTATCATTCATTCATACATACATACATACATACATACATACATACATACATACATAACATGCTAGTGGCAGGGGGGGATTGAAGTGAATTTTAGGAGGATAGAATAGGTGCAGTGGCTAAACAGCGCTTGCGTGAGGGACTTTAAGCAGCAACTCGCCTGGATGCGGCAGGATAGAGTCAGGTCAAGCGTCCGGTGCATGTTGGGTTCCGCCATGGTTTCTCAGTGTTTGGTCGGCTTGATTGTGTGTGTTGTTTTCTTGTTTGGAGGAAATGTCTTGGTATTCTTCTTCTTAGCTTGAAGTTGATTTTCTTCTAACTCTTCTCCTCTTGTTGTTCGTCTTCCTCGTGTCTGCTATCATTCTGTAAAGACTCTATATATGTATGTAGGTATGAGTGAGTAACAGTTGCCGGTTACAGTGATACTTCATATTCGCTGGTGTTGTACTGTATGGCTTCGGTATTTCTTAATATACAAACGGCACCGTTAGGGGATTGAGGTATTTAAAAACCAGCCTACATTACTTATATATAGAAATAAATAATGTGGCTTGGACAATAATGACGACTACTCTCTCCTACCTTCCCCAAACAAGGGCTTTTCGAAAGTATACATTGGACACAAATGACTTAGTACATCATACATTGGTGGTTTAACAAAAGCCCTCATTAGAGAAAGGTGAAGGAGCACACAGTGAACATACAGATTGATGTTTGCACGCGTAGATAATGTAAGGTGAGATGTTAAACACCAGACACGTAGTGTAGTAACTCCCTCACAGATGGCGTTATGAGGGGCCTGATGATGTAGCAGTTACCTCACAGATGGTGTTATGAGGAACTTCACATGATGATGCTGTAGCAAAACATTCACTACGTGGTGTCGTAGCATCTTGGGGACACCACGTGGTCGACATGACTCACTCATTCAAGTGGGTGAGGTGTGGTCCCAGGCCTCTCTATCGTGGAGTCTCAGGGGAAGTATAACTGGGTACCTGGGACCTCACTGTGTGAAGGTGGTTAGCTAGCTTGGGTAAGACTCAACTGCCGAGTTGTTTTTCACTGAGTTAAGCACTGTTCACCACTATTCATCACTGGTTCCATTCCTTGGCCAAATGAGATAGTACCTTATGGCAAGAACTTGTTGATAGTCCGGTGGGGAGGAGGGTTCAGGGGAGTGAGTTGGTATGGGCCAACATATAAATAATAATAATAATAATAATAATTAACGGTTTATTGAAAGAGCTTGGCAGCCAGAAGGCTGAAAATATACAGTTACATATTTGGGGAATGGGTTACGAATTACAAATAATATACAAGTAACATGAGTGACACAAATAAAACATATAATAACTAGCTGGGGAAAAGCTCAAACTACAGTTCATTTCAACATAGTGACAGTGCAAGGAGTAGTGTTTACTGGGAGTTAGTACACTGATTTATTACAAGTTATCGATAATTTTTACAATGGTTGGGACTGGGCTGTTCTTATAGCGATCAGTTCGTGCACGTATGGGCTGGGCTGGATGCGGTTGTGGTGTCGAAGAGCAATTCTCGGACTAGGGATCTCAGGTGGTAGTAGGAGCCGGTGTCGGGGATGGTGTAGAAGCTTCTTACCAAATTTGCAGATGAGGTCGTGGTGATGGTCAGTGAGAGTCTAAAGGGTCAGTGTGTTGAGCGCTTCTTGATATGTGGAGTAGGAAGGGTAGAGAATAATCTTGCATGGCCTCTTTTGCACTTTTTCGAGGTGTTTACGTTGTGTGGCATTTAGGGAGGAAGACCAGGTGGAGGAGGCATAGGTGAGCTTGGGAAGTATGAATGTTGTGTAAACACTGAGGAGCTCGTGTGCAGGACCACCGAGGGACTTGAGTCGGCGTAGGAGGTGGAGACGGAAACTGGAGGATTTGATAACTTCACTGACGTGTGGTTTCTAATTTAGTTTGTTGTCTATATGTATGTGTGTGTGTGTGTGTGTGTGTGTGTGTGTGTGTGTGTGTGTGTATACTACTGTACTTTTTAGATCCTCCTACGCAACCTAACCTATTATAGTTAAGTATAGTAGGCTATACACTATTTTGTTAGTATGTGTTATAAAATGAAATTGCATGTTATTATTATTAATATTATTATTATTAATATTATTATTATTATTATTATTATTATTAGTAGTAGTAGTAGTATTATTATTATTATTATTGTTATTATTATTACATGCTAATATAATACTAAGTTGCCCGCCAGATTTCCTCAGAGATGGGAGGAGCACATTGGGGGCGGTGTTGTTTATACTCCGCCCGATTACTGATTCCTATTCACCGAGCCAGAGCTGGCGGGCGGCGTGTTATGTGCCACGTTTTGTTTCCCATTGGGCGTACCGCTCAGCTGGGGAGTAGGAGATTTCATAAAAAACAAGTTTGAGTGGAGAGCACACCTTTTCCTTCACATACAGTTATCTTAGACCATCTACTAGTATAATAGTTTGCACAAAAATACTCTACACTCTTTCTAGGTTGTTGCTATTTTTTTTTTTTTTTTTTTTGACTTCTCATCAGATTGTGCATTCAACTAATATACACTATTAGTGTGTTTATTATTATGTTTTATAGTATTATTTCGTATAATATTGGGTAACACAATTAGAGTCACTAGTATAGTATATTATTGGGGTTTATAGCAGTTTGTGGTCTAATAGTATCATGCTTTATGAGTGGTGTTCTATGTAGTGATGATTAGGCAATAAAATATGCTTTGGGTGTTTATAGCAGTTTTTGTGGTCTACTAGTATCATGCTTTATGGGTGGTGTTCTATGTAGTGATGATTAGGCCATAAAATATGCTTTTGGTTTATTGCTAACAAAATATACTTTGCTCTACCGCTGAAGTGCAAAACATGGTGAAACTTACATACACCGTTAATAAAGTATTGATGGAAGAAGAAGAAGAAGAAGAAGAAGAAGAAGAAGAAGAAGAAGAAGAAGAAGAAGAAGAAGAAGAAGAAGAAGAAGAAGAATTGTGGAGGGAATGAACAGTGAGACAATGTAAAGCCTCCGGGATGGCGGCAGCGTTTCTGTTATTAATATATAATAAGACAATAGGAAAATATGTTGTTGTCTCTACCTGTATTATTACCTTTGCGATAGCATGGTTCAATTTTGGGAGGACATAGGAAGGAGCAGGAGGTTAGGAAGGGATTTGTAGTGGGAGAGATAGTGTCTGTGATCCTCAGGTCACCACTCCTCGGATTGTGTCAGTTCAAGTTTAGAAGCTCCAACAACTTTCCCTGAATACGAATTGGCAACCTTTCGATTTACAACAGGTACCTACTTACTGCTACAGTAGGTAGGTGAACAGGGACCAAGGGGGCTAGGAAGAGTGTCCAAACAACTTGCTCCTGCCTGCCTGTGTGATGTAGTCGTGGCCAGAATTAGGTTAGGATACAGACACATCTGGCTAGTTAGTAACGCTGTACCCATACAGGAACACTCAGCATGTAAACTTGGTGATACACCTTTAAAGCACTACTATATTATTGAATGTGACACTGTCAAAGACTTCAGGCCACCTCACTTATTGTATCTTGAACTATGTCATTACTTCATTGAGGACATTACATTCTTGCTGTTTATCCCAAATTGGCTAGCTAGCCCACACTGATTAGTCTACAATTACAATATGACTCCAATGTATGCTGCTGGTAAATGTGTACTGTCAATGAACCAGAGTGAAAATAAGGTCGCCTCCCTGGCTCCTGCTGCTTCTTGCGCCCTTCTAAGTCCCGTTTAAGTCCCCCACCCCAGGCCCCCACAACCGCCCTTCACATCTACACCATTCTAAATCAATTTCACTCTATTTCCACAATACTATGCTAATTACACGTAAAATAGAGTGTTATCCTGCAAAACGTTGATGTCGTATATTTCTCTCTTTAAGTGATATCCTGTGGCTCCGAAAGGAGCCTGTTTGGTTAGGTTGTCTTGTGTGAACGAACCTTGGGTTCTTATTTCTTCTCTGTCTTCTTGGGGAGGAGCACAGCTTGGATGTTAGGAAGGACACCCCCTTGGGCAATGGTGACTCCAGATAGGAGCTTGTTCAGCTCCTCGTCATTGCGAATGGCAAGCTGAAGATGACGCGGGATAATGCGGGTCTTCTTGTTGTCGCGGGCGGCGTTACCGGCCAGCTCGAGCACTTCTGCTGCCAGGTACTCCATGACGGCTGCAAGGTACACAGGTGCACCTGCACCAACACGCTCAGCATAGTTGCCTTTACGCAAGAGACGTTGGATCCTACCCACGGGGAACTGGAGTCCGGCCCTGCTAGAACGGGACTTTGACTTGCCCTTCACCTTGCCTCCCTTGCCGCGTCCTGACATGTTGCTGCTGCTGCTTTTCGTGATAGGAGTTAAATTTCCGCCCGCCACCTTGGTCTTTTATACCAAGCTCAGGATCAGGCCAGGTGGCCGTCTCGCGGACCCAACCAATGTAAGAGAGCCGTAGCTGCAGCCAGTCTGATCCTGAGCGGCCCGCTCGGTATATAAGGAAAAGTTAGTCGGGCCAGTTTTCAATTCTCTCGCTCCGCGCCACGAGTAACTGTGCCGCCATGCCTCCCCAAACTTCCGGAAAGGCTGCCAAGAAGGCTGGAAAGGCCCAGAAGGCCATTGCCAAGGGTGACAAGAAGAAGAAGCGCAGGAGGAAGGAAAGCTACAGCATCTACATCTACAAGGTACTGAAGCAAGTGCACCCCGACACAGGAGTCTCCTCCAAAGCTATGTCCATCATGAACTCTTTCGTGAACGACATCTTCGAGCGCATCGCTGCCGAAGCTTCCCGCCTGGCGCACTACAACAAACGCTCCACCATTACAAGTCGGGAAATCCAGACAGCTGTCCGACTCTTGCTGCCCGGTGAACTGGCCAAGCATGCCGTGTCTGAGGGCACCAAGGCTGTCACCAAGTACACCTCTTCCAAGTAATAGGTTACTTGTGCACAACAAACACGCCATCCCACTACTACAACTTAATCGGCTCCATCAGAGCCACAGTTACATGTTAAAGAGACAGTTACCGAC
>NW_024752652.1:0-12424 GCF_018991925.1 Homarus americanus
GGCAGGGTGAGACCATGAGCAAGTTCCTTTGCGTCATTTACCTCTATCTACCCAACAGTAATTGGGGACCTGGATGGTAATCGATTCGCACGTCGTGTTACGGGGTAATGGTTAGCCAGTGCAGTTGGCCACGGACTATTCCTTGACACTGGGTCACTCAGCTCATTAACTCAGGGTGTGGTTGTTGTGTTGGCGACAGCTTCAACACCTTAAACAAATTCACGCCCAGGTGGCCCTTGGGCCTGGCCATTGTCATTACAGGAGGGGCAACCATTATAATAATAAAAAAAAAAAAAAAATAATACGATCATCAACTTCAGGTACACCAATCATCCTTGTAAAAAAATCCTGATTGAATAATTTCCTCAGTAACATACAAGTGAACCAAACTTGGGTACTACACAACTACAGTATCACTCAATGACTTATTTTACACTATATCTACTACCACTTAACATTTCTATATCAGTTCAACACCCATCACTTAACCTTGTTCCATTTTATTTAAAGTTCGTTAATCAATAAGAGGAATTATTATCACAACACAAGCATTCATTAATCAGTCTCCATTGTGAATCATTTTGCTGGGGTGTGTGGGAGGATTACGCTGGATAATAACTTTAGTGTTTTGTATATCCAGAAGAATCTTAACTCCAGCTTACTCCAACTAATAACTAACCTAATCTAACACAACCTAACCTAATCTAATCTAACCTAACCTGAAAAATCTCCACGACAACTTACTCCAACTAGTAACTAACCAAACATAAGCTAAGATAATTACAGACAGACAGACAGACAGACACACACACACACACACGCACACACACACACATAAACCATAAATATGTTATATGGAACATAAATATAACTTCCAAAATCACTCTCATATACTTCCTAACCGCGGCCTGACGAAATAGTACACCTGTAACGTTCTGTCAGGGCTCAGGTCGAGGCTCCTCCTTACTGATCATCTATACGTGTGTGTGTGAGTGTGAGATGTTTCCTAGTATGTAATAAAAAAGGCGGGGATCCGCTTTTGAATTTTGCCACATACAGCGGCTAGTTTATTGTGCACCCATATTCATCCTGTGAACGGTAGCGTAGGCAGATTATAGTTAAACAGTAGAAGTCAGAATATTATGGCACTGAATGTTAAAAAATTTGTATTTCCAAAAAAATATTTGTTTAGTTCTGTACAATACATCGCCCTCTCCCTCAACCTGCCATTATTCAATTTTCAATTTCAATTTCAATTGTTTATTCCTTGATCGAGGAAGCGGGATCCTAGTGCTGTCACTAGGTACCCCTGTACAATAACACCAGAAGCATCTGGCAAGTGTGACAAGTATATACATTATAAATATTATAAAGGGGCTTACTAAAGCCTAAGAAAGGAAGGATATTCCTTTAACACATAATCAATGTTATTTACAAAATATCTGGCCAGTATGGGGAGGATCATCGAGTCTCCGTCAGGGGGTCGTGGAGTGGTGGTCCAGCAGCGACACGGAAGCGTTGTGTGTGGGGACGTCTCAGGTGGTAGTGGATAAGGGTGCTGCTGTCGGGTCTTCTGCATAATGCACAAGAGCGTTGCTCAGGGGATGCGTGGATACCAATCTCCCAAGCAAAGTCATACCCAATGATGATACGGGCAGCAATCACGTCCCCTTTCCGCGACCCTTTCTCGTAGACGTACGAGAGGTCAGGAAGTTTACGGAGGACATCGTACCAGGTGGGCTGCTTCCTGAGCTTCTCTCTGTTTGCGGCGAATTTGGGTCCTAATCTGTAAAAGTGTTCGAGGAACAACGTAGTCAGGTGTGGCCTTGTTGCAGCTTGTCTTGGCAAGGCCATCTGCTGCCTCATCCCCCAAGATACCGACATGACTGGGTATCCATAGGAATGTCACAGGACGGCCTGTATCCTGAAGTGTGGATGTTAACCCTCGTATTCGGAGGATGAGGTCCTTATTTTCCCCTGATCCAAATGCGATCCCGTCGAGAGCAGACGTGGAATCGCAGCAGGCAAGCAAAGGGCAGAAGCCATCTGCTTCTTCCTAAGCGAGAAGGGCAGCAAGGAGGGCCATTAGTTCAGCATGAGTGGAGGATGCCCCGTCAGAAACTCTGAGAGACAGTTTGATAGGCTCAGGGGCATCAGGACGGGAGATGTAGACACCAGCCCCGGCCCTACCTGTAGCGGGGTCAACAGAACCATCAGTGTAGAGGACGACCCTACCTGGGGACCAGTGGGCGATCCTGGAGAGGTGTATTTGCAGAGAATAACAGGATTCACCTGGGCTTTCGGGAGCGGTCCACCGAGGGCAATCACTTCAGGTTGAAAATCCAGCAGGGGTGACAACAATATCAGGCAGGAGGTCGTGTTCCTGAAGGGCTCGGATGAGTGACCCTCGCCACTGTCTTCTAGATGGAGGTCGGTCTCGGACAGCAGGAGTCAAGTTGGTTTGGACATAGTCGCCCCGAGGATCCCGTAGAATGGAAACGGCAGTTTTTAGGTAAAACTCCTGGACACGATCCTGTAAGGGGGAAAGACCAAGTTCGGTATATAGAGAAGTAGAGCGTGTCCACAAAGGAGCCCCAAGGATGATACAAGCAGCTTTCCTCTGGATAACTTCGAGACGGTTGACAGCAGTCCGACTAATGTTGACGAGGGCAGGGGTGGCGTAGTCGACACAGGAACGGACAATGGACTTGTACTTGGTGAGAAGTACAGGGATGGTGGCACCAAGGGAACCCCTGCACATGGTAGAGAGGGGAGCGAGACGCCGAAAGCATGTCTCGAAGATAGCGGACTTCAGGGATCTGACAACGTGTGCGAGTTACATACACACCCAGGTATTTTGTCTCATTAACCCAGTCCAAGGGCGTTCCTGATAAGAGAAGGGGTCGAGGTACAATACGACCGTGCCACATGGCTTTTGTTTTCGCAGTTGAAAGAAGGAAACCAAGTGAATCACACTCTCTGGAGACCAGATCAAGGGCTTCCTGCATGCTGAGGTAGTCAGGGGCTTGAAGGAGGACATCGTAGGCATATCCTGAGTGGACAACTTCTGTCGGCCACGGGAGAGATGCAATGAAGTGCATGAGAGTGTTAAACAAGGTGGGACTCAGGACTCCACCTTGAGGGGTGCCTAGGTTCATTTCTTGAACAGGAGACATAGAGCCTTCAACGCGAACCCGGGTCTGACGTCCGGTGAGGTAAGAGGCGATCCATTGTAGAAGTCTCCCTTTAACCCCTAACCGCGCAAGTTCAGCTAAAATGAGGGCAGGCTGAGCCGTATCAAAGGCTCCCTTGATATCAAGGAAGACGGAGATGCGGGCAGTCTGATTGCAATAAAAGGAAGCAATGGAGTGTGCTGTGCTGCGATGTTGAATGAAACCATTGAGGGAGTGTGGAAGCCGCCTATGGTGTGAAGAAGGCGACGATGGAGTATCCGCTCCATCATCTTGCAAACACAGGAGGTAAGACTAATGGGTCGATATTTCCCAGGATCTCCCGGCTTAGGGATGGGGATAATAGTGGCATTTTTCCAGTTGGACGGGAGAACCCCAAGTTCATAAGACATATTGTAGAGAGCAAGCAAGGGGCCGTTAGGAATATTAGTACAGGCGTTGAGGACGGAGTAGGTTATCTAATCATCCCCAGGAGAGGTGTCTTTTCTAGAGCGACGAGCACTGTCAAGCTCGAACTGTGTGATGGGATGATCAGTGGGGGCAGGGGAGGTAAGAGCAGCACGAACAACAGGCTCAGACGCATCGATGCGGGCCTGCACTGCCTCCTGCATTGGATCTGGAAGTGCCTCAGGGGAGGAAGCTCGTGCCCAGTCCTCCATTAAAGAGCAGGCAAGGGAGGCGGGGTCAGGGTGGGGAGGAGGCCTCCGTCGAGTACCCCGTATAGCATTAATCCGATTCCATACATAAGAGGGTGACGACTGGAACGATAGAGACCCCATGAAGGATAGCCAGTCTGCCTCACGTATCCGACGGCGCTCCTGAGTTGCAAAGGATCACCAATTTTTGAAGTCTTCCCAGTCCTCTGGAGACTGAGACCTCCGTATGGCAGAGTGGAGATCACAGGTTACCTGCCGGAGATGTCTCATGGCAGGAATACGATACCAGTAGTTGGTGGCACTTCTGGGGTGACGGGGAGGGCGTGGAGGGGTAGCGCGATTGACAGAGTCATACACGGCATCAACAAAATCAGCGCTGTAAGAGTCAAGGGACTGGGGGACAACATAGGAATCCGCCCAGGTAGAAAGGTAAAGGAATGAACAGCATCTTGTGTGAGACGAAGGCGAATGGATCGATAAGGAGCTGATGTCGGGGCAGAGAAGGAGAGCCTGAGATGGGTAGTAACGGCAAGATGGTCACTATACAGAGCAGGCTCGGTGCAGACGGTAGGATGAAAGGAGGTATGACCGTTCAATAGTAAGCCAACATCAAGGAAACTATGGGGGAGGCGAGTAGGATCGTCAGGACAAAGAAAGCGAACATCATCATCCCCATTAAGAAACTGTGAGAGATGTGATCCGTTAAGGGTACATGGCGTGGGATGATCCGGAGTAAGAGTGGGATGGCGGGCATTAAAGTCGCCAAGAACAATAGTGGGAATCCCATCATGGAGGTCGTGAAGAACCTGGGGGTCCAGAGAATCACTTTTGAAATGAACATTGACTACACGAAGGGTCCGGTCACCAAGAGTAAGGGAGACAGAAAGTAATTCAGACGGGGGTCCATGTGAGTCAGGTGAAGGGAGACGAACAGATGGAATGGTGTTACGCACAAGGGTGAGGAGGCCACGAGCCTGCCCACGGTACCGAGGCAGGGTGTAAACAGTATAGACAGAGAGGCGGAGTGGAGTAACATGGTCTGTGATGGTTTCCTGAAGTAGAGCAACATCTACTTGATGGGAGAGCACAAACTGGGCGAGGTCTGTCCGGCGAGGTCTGAGTCCCTGGATGTTCCATTGTAAGAAGAGGAGGGAACGGCCTCTTGTGTGAGATGAGTCGGAGGGGCTAGACAGGGCTCCAGAGGAGGTACCAAATTCTGTTGAGAAAAATGGAGAGGGAGGAGTGGGAGAGCGAGGGATGGATCCTCCATCTCGAGAGATGGAAGGAGGCGGGTCATCAGGACTTGCAAAGTGCGCCCCTGTTGGGGCAGGGTGTCCAGAATGAGTTGTTGTTGCCTCTGCAATGTCGCAATTGTTTTCATAAACAAGTCGAGCTGGGCAGAGAGAAGGTTGATTTGCTTGGAGTGGCGATCCAGACGGAGAGTGATTGTTTCCATAGAACCAACTTGGTGTACCTGTACAGGAGCTGGAGGTGGCGGTGGAGGATTGCCGAGGGCCCGACTGGGCATGTGGTGGTGGTGGTAGCGACGGAGAGGTACGGTAAGGGTTCAGTTGAGCAAGAGGTGGTGGTGCTGGTGAGAGACAGCGGGGGTCCGGGTGGGCAGGAGATGGTGGTGACTGTGTGGCAGGGCCGGCAACGACCTTGTTCCAAGAACGGTAGAGAGAGGGAGGGAGGGGAGAAAGGATGGGTGGTAGGGGTGATAGGGGGGATGGTAGAGGAGAGGAGATCAATGGGAAATCCTTGGTGGATGGAAGAGGCGGTGGTGGATAGGAGTGAGGTTTGGTTGACAGGGGCTTCGTCAGAGACGAGGGCGGTGGTACAAGGTAAGTTTTCCCCGGGCGAGTGCCAGGACGCTGTGGGCAATTGGCATTCCAGGCGTGGTGACTGTCATGGCAATTGACACACCGTGGAATAACTGGGATTTTGTTCTGAATTTTCGATTTGCATTCCACTGTTTCGTGAGGACCTGCACAGAAACCGCAGGCGACCATCCTCGTGCACTCCCAGGTGCGGTGTTTCCACGATTGGCAGCGACCACAGATTTTCGGGGTTCCGATAAATCGGTCGAGAGGACAGTTGTGAATTGGCCCTACATTCACCTTCGGAGGGAGGGGGCCCACCCACCAGCCGATGAGTTCGTTGGATGGACGTTTGGAGACCGGGTTGATGCGGCGTTCCATGTCCAGTAGTTGTGGGAGAAGAGGGCGAAGATCGTCGATAGGGATCTCCCAGGGTACGTGGCGAACCATTACCTTGGTACGACGAGTTTCTGGGGTGATGATGGTGAACTTCAGCATCACCTCCCCCTGGGGAGCAGGAAAGCCCACCTGAGTGAGCAGGCGTACCGTCTCGTCCATTTGTGTGGTGGCTATCACGGCTGTGGGACCTCGGCGGAGGCGAAGTGTTGAGTCCTGAAGTGGAGAGCAGTGACGGAGGAACCAGATCGCCCGTGTGCTCAGAGGCAAGTCCCGAGGAAAGGCGAGACGACGAAGGCGCGACGGGGCAGGGAGACAAAGGGAATCTCCTATGTCCATCGTCGGCGGAGGGTCGGTCATTGAGCCACATGTAAGCTCACTTGGGGACCCCGATGACAGGAGGAGTCCACCCTCTACAGCCCCAGAAGGGGTGCAAGGGGGAGCCGTGGCCCCTGCTGGAGACCCTGACTTCTGAGGTTTCTGCTTCTTCTTTGACGTGTCTTCAAGAAGAAAGTCGTCAGCATCACTGTCACCTACTGCCGCCGTTTCCAACGAACGGGAGCGTTTAACGGCGGGCATAAGGCACGTTGGCAACACTGCAGTCAGGTGGAGTGGTAATGACGTCACTGCTACGTCACACTATCACATTGTGCAAACTTGAAAAACTTTGCTCAGAGGGATCGGGTGGTAGGACCAGATGTTTTATCCCCAAAAAATGACCAAGTCCAAAAGTAAAAAAAAAAATATGCCACTGTGCTGATAACTGGGTCTTACTATAGTTGTCTGCACAGGCTGGGATTGGTAGACTCGCTGAATTCGTCAGAAATACGAATTTTAAGGAGCAGTCTCTTACAGCCTTTGTTGACACTACGCATGCATGGGCGTTCCTCTGTTCTTTTGTTATGATATTTTCTTCGCTGTCTTGCTTGTCGTAAGAGTTAGAAGAGGAAGACTAGATCGGGAATTTTTTCGTCAAGGGATATTTACTAACCCTCTACTAACACACACAGTCCCCCTCCCCCTCCCACCTGTGTGACTCAAGAAGATAACTGAAAAAAAGAAGAGCCACTTACCCCACGTGCTCCCCCCCTCCCGTCTGCACTAGTATACAAAACAATAATTCAGTTTAATAAACTTGTACATAAACACGTACGGTGTTGTAATCTCTATCAGCGGGGACATAAGCCTGCAGCAGCGCTCCGGCTACATACATACACATAACGTGTCTACATAATGTCTACATAAATGTTTCTTATCCTTTAACAGGTCATCAGCCTCGTTATTAAGGGATCATCAGGAAATAATTGGCTTAAGTCAGACACTGTGGGAGGAAACTGATCAAGGTTGAGACGTGAAGTATGACCCATAATACTCTATTATAGGTCAAATATATTTAATAATCCAATAAACTGTTAGACGGTTGTTTATATCACTATTGCAGCACTGTGACCTATGACCTCACCATCACAATGTAAACAAGCACCACGAAAACAACACTAACACCATTAACACCTTGTGGTTAATTAACTTTTCTTCTTGTTCTTGTGCATCAAGTGAAAAAACTGTTGTGTGCTGTACAAAGAATTCTACTCCAGGAATGTTGTGGTGGTCGCCAGAGAAGAGATTTAATATTGGGAACTAATGAGACAGAGGTCGAGGGGACGAAGCAGATGAGTCGACCCAGAAAAAGTAAGAATCGTGACTCTTACAAGAATATGCGAACCTCATCATATCATGGGTTAAATCCTTTTGGTTTAAGATAAAACTACTCTCACCACCCAAGTCTTATAGCGGTATTCATAATGGTACTCATCAGTCGTGCTCAGGCCAGGTAACACAAGAGTTATGTTCACCAGCAGGAGTAGAGAGTTTGTTTACATCACGATATCGTCTGTGTGGTTTACCCTCCTTAGCCCAGGTACACGTTGTGTCTGTTTACGTGAGACAAACAGCTGGGTGTGTTTACCATCCCAGACACTGGTAATGTTCCTTTCACTAATGTTAACAATCACAAACAACGCTCGCTGGGCAGATCAATCAGTTAAGTAAACACTCACTATAATCTCTTGCCAGCTGGATCAACCTAACCTAATTTAAATTACCTAGAAAACGTAAGATTGAACGTAATCCTAAACCTTAACATAGATTAGATTAGGTTAGGTTAGGTTGGGTTAGGTTAGGTTGTATTGGAACTGTATACAATATAATTTCATTTTAAATTTCACCATAAAGGTCACTTCCAGGCCTAACTGTGATCTGCCAACACGTTCTCGGTTGTTATTCTCTTTTACACTGAGTTATACATCGTTCTACACAATTGTACATTGTTCTACAATTAAGTTAAATATTGTTCATCACTTGAGTTACATAATGTTCTCCAATGACCTGAAGTGAATGAACATTGTTCTTAAATGAGTATTGTAACGTTCTACACTGAAACAATACCACTAAACTATTAATTCACCAGAGCTGTGTATTTTATTTTACATATTCATTAATCCTTTGTAATATGATGAATATTCATGTTGAAATTCTCCTTTATAATGCGTGTTAATTATGGGGTGTAATTGCCGTTTGGCGCTATATTTAACTACAGTATATAACATGTTGTGATCCTATATTGATCACCTGTGTAGAACTTTGCTGCAATAAGTTGGCTGATTACATCCTTACTATACACATACCTGGCTGATAAATATAATTAATAATCACAGGTATACACAATGACTCTAATAAGTGTTCAGGTTTGGACATATATTATAAAGGTGTTAATGTGTCAAAAACCCAAAAGGTTTTACTATCATTGTATAATATTAATCAGGTTGTTTGTCAAAGTTATCTTATACAATATATTTGTCATTATATGATATTGATGTATGCAGACATATTCACCATGTAGAGGTAAGAACTGTTAAAGTAAGCTGTGTCGGGTATAATAGATAATATTGTTTCCTGCCAACATATAAATTGAAGCTTTATTTTAGTTTTAGTTTTCCATATCTGACCTAAACACAATGCTGCATAAGAGCTTAACTTGAAACAGCTTTAGTCAATGGTATTTTCATGGTTTTCACTTGTATTTAATTTTTGTAACGTTTGTGATTTCATTATGACAGTTTTGACATTTATAACATGATTTATACCAGTCTCTTGTCAGAAATCATTTATGACAAGCTCTTTTCCAGCCAATTTTATTCACCCTTTTGTTCACTGCTGTGAGGAGAACTACCATAACACACAGAGGCAATACACAGCTTAAGAGAACTATATGTAAAGTTACAGGAAATTTTTTACAGGTTCTTCAGCTCCTTTTTTATCATTCGACAAGTCATAAATGGAACCATTTCCTGAACCCATATTTATTTCTAACTCTGACTCCCAACAGTTCACAGCCAGTGTCAACACGCAAGTAATAAAACCTCACCACTCAAATAATCGCTCACATCTAATATTTACGGTTTCCTCGTCTTTCTTGATTAACCATACAGGGTTCCACAATGTATATATATATATATATATATATATATATATATATATATATATATATATATATATATATATATATATATATATATATATATATACAGGTTGACAATCCTTTATCAGAAATCCTTGTGGCCAGAGGCATTTCGGTTTTCTGAATTTTTCGGTTTTCAGAATGGTTAGGGTTTTTTTTTTTAATGTGTATTAGCCCACCCGGGCATAGATCACTGACCCACATTGGGGCCTGGGGGATCGAAAATAAAATAAAAATTATAATAATAATATCAATTCATAGGTCTAGGTCATGTTTCTCACTTTTGATCTTTTTTTCATTCTTGTATTTCTTTACTGTATTATTATTATTTTATTATTTCAGTATTATTATTATTCATTTTATTATTATATTTTATTATTATTATTGTAATCATTATTATTGTATTTTGGTGTATTTTTATTAAATTTTTTATTTACTATGAATAATTATTATTATTATTATAATTATTATTACTATTTAATTTTCGCCCCCCCCCAGGCCCCGATGTGGGTCAGTGATCTATGCCTGGGTGGGCTAATAATCCCTGAAAAAACAAAAACAAAAAACAATGACCCACAAAAAAACTTTCGGTTTTTAGAGCTTTTCGGTTTTTGGAATTTCGGATAAAGGGTTGTCAACCTGATATATATATATATATATATATATATATATATATATATATATATATATATATATATATATATATATATATATATATATATATATATATATATATATATATATATATATATATATATATATATATATATATATATATATATATATATATATATAGATATATATATATATATATATATATGCAAGTAAACCACTGTAGGTGCGTGTGATCTACGTATATGCTGATAACCACAAGGGGTCCTCAGACTAGTCTGTACTCACCCCTGAAGATGTGAATTACACGAAAGCGCTTGGGAACTTCGTGTTTTCTTCTTTCCTTGTGGTTATCAGCATATATATATATATATATATATATATATATATATATATATATATATATATATATATATATATATATATATATATATATATATATATATATATATATATATATATATATATATATATAGCCTATATAGATAGATAGATAGATAGATAGATAGATATTATTCTGGCATTTTTACACATTTTACATAATCCCGTGTGAGAAATAAATCCGATGAAACATAATGCTCTCGACTTGTAAAGGGATTTCCTGGATTATCTGTGATGATCATAATGGCCACCAGGTAATGTTGTCTGCCAAACACTGTGTCCCGCCTGGTGCTGCCCTCAGTAACACATTCTGCTGATCACACCAACTCTATCCGCTAAGCTCTAAATGGATGGTGAAGCAGACTGTTGGCCTGGTGTACTTAATATTGTTTTGTTCACACACACACACACACACACACAGCAGCAGCATAATACATTGTGATTGGCTGGGAAAGTGTTTTTTACCAGACTGAACATCAAGAGTGGTAATTGAGAGGAGGTAGATTGGCCACCTGACAGTGGAGAGTTGGCGATAACGAGTTATTATTAGTGGTCATCACACACACACTCTCTCTCTCTCTCTCTCCACAATTAATGGAAAAAGAGAATTAGAAGAAACTGAATAAAAAAGATGATGTGATAATTAAGAGAAACAAGAAGAAAATTAAAAAGGGCAGAGAGAGAGCGGGGGGGGTGGGGGGGGGACCAGCATTTCACAAGTTTCAAGACGCGGCAGCAAGTTGTGAGGCAGTTGAGAGTGTTAGTGAAACAGTCCAGCAGCAGAGGCGACACACAACACCTGAGTAATGGTGACTGACTCGGCCAGGTGTACAAAGTCAGGCCTGGCAGGTTGTGAGAGGGTTGAGACGCGGGGCTAGGCGTTGGTGAGAGAGAGAGAGAGAGAGAGAGAGAGAGAGAGAGAGAGAGAGAGAGAGATTTACGTACGCGCGAATGAAACTTGCACACGGTCTTCTCCCCCATTTGGCGACAAGGTAAATATATTCCCTTTTATGTCAACACAAGTTTTACTCTGATAAATCAATTTTCCATCCTGTAAATTAAAACAAAATGAATGAAGCTTGAAGTTTTGTGTCGAGGTTAATATATTATTCTGGTAGCCATTGTCTTAAGTTACCCTCGTTGAAAACAGACATACAGGATGAACCGACAAACAGACGCAGGACGGGTCTCTCCCTCCCCACCAGCAGGTAACTTAACACCTTCACGAGACAGAAGCGAACCTTGTTAGGAGAAATACTAACTCTCTCAGTTCTTTCTTCCTCTTCTTTTCTCTCAAAGCGAATTGACGAATGTGTTTAACAGTTTACTATCAAATGCTTAAGATTGAACTAGTTAAACTCAACTTCCTGAACAGTGAAAATAACTTGATTCTTGGCTAATTTTTTATATAAACATCAACAATACATATGTTAAGTGATATGTGAATACTTTAAACACAATATTATTCACACCATTCTTGACGTGATCTATCTCTCTTTCTCTCTCTGCGGAAGTGTCCATTAGTTTGCTGGTGTAAGTCCCAGGAGGTCTGTTAATTAGCTAGCATTCTCCTCCCTGGCTCCAGAAGGCCGAGCAAGACACTAACTACAAGATCTTCTTCACGTTTTAGACTTTGAGGACCGTCTTCCAGGCAGGATGAGTCTTAAATGGGCAGGTGATGGTGGAGGTCTTGTCAAGGGGTCTTGGGTTTTGGCGAGTAAATGTTACAGTCTGACCGAGATAACTATAACGTCAGTATATATATCCATTTTTCATATGGCATCACGCCACCCCTCCCCCTCCCCGTACCTACCTAACGCCCACCTCCCCTTCCCTGAACCTACATTCACG
>NW_024752653.1:0-15000 GCF_018991925.1 Homarus americanus
CACATATACATACATATATATTTCAACACACACACACACACATATACATATATATATATATATATATATATATATATATATATATATATATATATATATATATATATATATATATATATATATACCTGTAATGATTATACTTGTTAGGTATTTTGGAAGTTGAATAAATATTGTGGAAACAAGAGTTATTTACACTTGTGTTATATACTGTATTATCTCTCTCCAACACCTTTCTCACCCATGACCAGCGCCACCTCCTTCTCCCCATGGGGTTTTACCTCACCTCCTCACCCATGACCAGCGCCACCTCCTTCACCTACCAACACACCTCACCTCCCTCACCCATGACCAGCGCCACCTTTCTCACTGCACCAACACACCTACCTCCCTCACCCATGACCAGCGCCACCTCCTTCTCACCCACCAACACCTTACCCTCCCCACCCTGATAGCGCCACCTTCACCCACCAACACACCTCACCTCCCTCACCCATGACCAGCGCCACCTCCTTCCTCACCCACCAACACACCTACCTCCCTCACCCATGACCAGCGCCACCTCCTTCTCACCCACCAAACACACCTACCTCCTCACCCATGACCAGCGCCACCTCCTTCTCACCCACCAACACACCTCACCTCCCCACCCATGACCAGCTACCCTCCTTCCTCACCCACCAACACACCTAGCCTCCTCACCCATGACTAGCGCCACCTCCTTCACCCACCAACACACCTCACCTCCTCACCCAGACTAGCGCCACCTCACCCACCAACACACCTCACCTCACCCTGACCAGCGCCACCTCCTTCTCACCCCACAACACACCTCACCTCACCCATGACCAGCGCCACCTCCTTTCCCCACACACTCTCCTCACCCATGATGGCCACTCCTTTCACACCACACACCCTCCTCACCCATGACTAGGCGCCCTCTTCCCACCACACCCCACCCACCGCGTCACCTTCCTCACCCACACCACAACTACCCCACCCTGACCAGCTCCTCTTTTACACCAACACACCTCACCTCCCTCACTCCCATGACCAGCGCCACCTCCTTCTCACCCACCAACACACCTCACCTCCTCACCGTCTTCCACTAAAATGTAACAATGGTAAAAACAAACCACTAAGACCTTCATAAGTTAGACCCAGCCATACACTGTAGACCAGAGTGTCTTAACTGTGTTCTTCTGTAGTTATTGTGGCGAGGTTGTGGGATATTTAGATACAGTAGTTATGTATTGGGTAATTTTTTTCATTGACGTTAAATAACTATAGAGAAATGATGTTAGGCCATTCTCTCATATATACACAAATATACCGCATACAATAGTAGAGAAGTCCATTAGATAAATTGAATCACTTTTCCTGTCACAAAACCGGAGGAAACAAAATTAGTTCTATATATAAAAGGTTATATAAAAAATTATTAGTAAAGAGAGAGAGAGAGAGAGAGAGAGAGAGAGAGAGAGAGAGAGAGAGAGAGAGAAAGAAAATGGTGTTGAAGAAGAGACTCTAACTTGTAAGGAGTTTGGTGACGAAAATGACGAATATTAAGCTGACGACTCGTGACGGGCTTTTTGCTGACGAGTGGCTGGTCCGGTGGCTCTCTCTCTCTCTCTCTCTAGAGCCTGGTAGTGGTGGTGGTGGCAGTAGGTGGAGGCTGGGAGTGGTGGTGGTGGTAGTGGTAGTAGGTGGAGGCTGGGAATGGTGGTGGTAATGGGGTAGACACTTTTGGTGGTCAGAGCACGTTCTCGTCTCCCCCTCGTCCACACCTCCTCGGGACATATTACCCACCACCACCACCACCAAACTCTAGTCCGTGGTCAGGGTCATTTGAACCTCATCCAACATACTCTGCTATAATTTATTTTATATATGTGTGTGTGTGTGTGTGTGTGTGTGTGTGTGTGTGTGTATGTGTGTGTATGTGTGTGTGTGTGTGTGTGTGTGTGTGTGTGTGTGTGTGTGTGTGTGTGTGTGTGTGTGTGTGTGTGTGTGTGTGTGTGTGTGTGTGTGTGTGTGTGTGTGTGTGTGTGTATGTGTGTGTGTGTGTGTGTGTGTGTGTATGTGTGTGTGTGTGATATTGATGTCAGTGATGCCTGTGAATTACGATAATAAAGATATTATTATTTTACTGCACCAACAAAGAAATTTTAAAGAAATAAAAAGTTTGACTACTACGTATTTCCAAGAGAAGACAGGTGGACAGAGAGAGAGACGGGAGGTCAGAGAGAGGGAGACAGTTGAACAGAGAGAGGGAAGATATACAGTAAGAAAGAGGATACAAGAGAGAGATATGGAGGGGGTCACCGCAGCCGCCGCCACACAGCCACGTAAAAGAAGCGACAAACTGTGTTGGTCATTTTTCTCTCAGGATCAAAATGAATTTCGACGTTTATCGCTCAGTGTCAATTTACGTCGTCCCCTAACGCGGCAGAGACGAACAGCAGCAACCACCAGTATTTTGGGCCGCGTTTATAAACTTTTTCCCCCGCCTTTCCTGACTCTTACACTGATGTACTGTACACTGTTCTTGTCCTGTACATAGAGAGAAACTTTTAACCTCTCATCGTGTGAACCTGAACGTGTACAGCTGTTTATCACTAGGCAAACAGCTGATCCACATAAACAAGTGACTCAGGTATTAGCCAACAGCTGATCCATATATACAAGTGACTCAGGTATTAGCCAACAGCTGATCCATATAAACAAGTGACTCAAGCATTAGCCAACAGCTGATCTATATAAACACAGTCATGAACATACACGAGGCAAACAGCTGATCCATGTAAACACAGCGTCCATGGCCAGCATTACACCAGGTGGATTACCGGCCGCGTTTGACCACCTGAGCGAGGAGTGACTACCAGTTCATGTTTACTCAGGTAAATAAACCTATCAACCGTAACACCTGATTCACTACACGTAAGTTGAAGCAATAACAGAGTGTCATTACCGTATGCTAAACACTCGGACCTTCCTCTATAGTGAAGGTCTCCCGAGGTGATGGAGTGAACGGCTCTCAGCGCTCAAACGGAAATGGCGAACAACATAATCCTGATTGATTCGATTAGTGTCAAGTCTAGGGAAGTAGTGAACCAGGCTGATTAGCTGATTAGGACACTCTAAGCAAAGGTGCAGTTAGTGAGCTAGATTTTTTCTCTCTCTGCCTTTAGGGTCAAGGCCTCAGGAGCGTAAATATATAATGAGGTGGACAGCGTGAGCCGCGGAGGTGAGACAACTGTCACGACCAGCCTCCTCCTCTCCTCCTTCCTGCAAACCTGGTTTCTCTTTTATTTTACTATTATTTTATCTTAGAGAGAGAGAGAGAGAGAGAGAGAGAGAGAGAGAGAGTAGGGAGAGAGAGGAATATTGACTTGAGAGAGAGAGAGAGTATGTGTGTGTGTGTGTGTGTGTGTGTGTGTGTGTGTGTGTGTGTGTGTGTGTGTGTGAATGTGATCCTTGCAACAATAATGAAAAAAAAACTCAATCTGTCTGTCTGTCTATGTCTCTCTACCTAAGCTGCAAGAGAGTGGTTTTGAGTTTTGTGAGAGAGAGGTTAAATGAGGGATTATGAGACTAGGGCTAACTGTGGGAGGAGGAGGAGGAACGTGTAAGAGAGAGAGAGAGAGAGAGAGAGAGAGAGAGAGAGAGAGACGAATATTGGACTCTGCAAGATATTGTTGTTCGTCAGGCGCCCTTCCCCACCACCCCACCCCTCGCCTCGCTCCGGCATACATGCAGGCAGGAAGGCCGGAGGACCTAAGGCCATACTAATATAAAATAATCCAGCAAAATATACAACAATGTCTTCTGATACGAGACCTCCAACTGGTGATATCGGCCGGGAGAAGGAACAATTTTAGAGACATTTTATATTTTTCCTATTTTACCCCCATATAGGGGGTACGCTACAACATGTTAGTAGGTTATTAGGGTGTTATTAGTATGTTATTGGTATATTATTAGGGTGTTATTAGGGTGTTATTAGGGTGTTATTAGTATGTTATTAGTATGTTATTAGTGTGTTATTAGGGTGTTATTAGTATGTTATTGGTATATTATTAGGGTGTTATTAGGGTGTTATTAGTATGTTATTGGTACATTATTAGGGTGTTATTAGGGTGTTATTAGTATGTTATTAGTATGTTATTAGTGTGTTATTAGGGTGTTATTAGGGTGTTATTAGTATGTTATTGGTATATTATTAGGGTGTTATTAGGGTGTTATTAGTATGTTATTGGTATATTATTAGGGTGTTATTAGGGTGTTATTAGTTATTAGGGTGTTATTAGTGTGTTATTAGTGTGTTATTAGGGTGTTATTAGGGTGTTATTAGTATGTTATTAGTGTGTTATTAGTGTGTTATTAGGGTGTTATTAGGGTGTTATTAGTATGTTATTGGTATATTATTAGGGTGTTATTAGGGTGTTATTAGTATGTTATTGGTATATTATTATGGTGTTATTAGGGTGTTATTAGTTATTAGGGTGTTATTAGTATGTTATTAGTATATTATTAGGGTGTTATTAGGGTGTTATTAGTATGTTATTGGTATATTATTAGTGTGATATTAGTGTTTATAAAGACCCGGGCTATTAAGAAAAACTACTATGATCAATGAAACGATGCTTTTACAGACTCTCAAAGCTTCAATAGTAAACAATGAAGCTTCAACTGGGATGGCTTCAGGCCCTGGGGTGTTGAGGTAACCTACGGCGCCACAAACATTGTCTAATGTAATATAGTCTGAGAGAGAATTCTTGAACACAGATCTGGCTCTAGTATTATTTTTCTGGGCCGGATGGTGTGTGTGTGTGTGTGTGTGTGTGTGTGTGCGTGTGCCTATTTATCCATGTATATATGTGTACGTTTACCTAAGTGTGTCTTAGTAACCTGTGCATGTGAGTGTATGTATACAGGTACGTGTATGTGTACATGTACCTATGTGCGTATGAATTGTTTATTATAACAATTCCCAAACAAACACGGACAGCTACACTCACGGTACACTGACACCAACACTCACGGTACACTGACACCAACACTCACGGTACACTGACACCAACACTCACGGTACACTGACACTAACACTCACAGTACACTGACACCAACACTCACGGTACACTGACACCAACACACACGGTACACTGACACTAACACACACGGTACACTGACACTAACACTCACAGTACACTGACACCAACACTCACGGTACACTGACACCAACACTCACGGTACACTGACACTAACACTCACAGTAACTGACACCAACACTCGGTACATGACAGCTACACTGACGCATGCTGACTGCTTACACATTGACACCATACACGGTACACTGACACCAACACTCACAGTTTGCACAACAGCTCGTACACTGACACCAACTCACGGTACACTGACACCAACACTCACGGTACACTATACTAACACTCACGGTACACGACACCAACACACGGTACACTGACACCAACACTCGGTACACTGCACTACACTCACGTTTGACGACGGTATACACTCGTACACTGGCACTAACACTCACGGTACACCAGCACAACACTCGGAGTACACTGAACACCACTCACGGTGCACTGACACCAACCCGGTACCTTTAACACGGTACATGAACTAACACTCTACGGTACAGACACCAACACTCACGGTACACTGACACAACACACACTGTAACTGAACACTCACGGTACACTGACACCAACATCACGGTACACTGACACAACACTCACGGTACACTGACACTAACACTCACGGTACACTGACACTAACACTCACGGTACACTGACAACACTCACGTTACTGACACCAACACTCACGGTACACTGACACCAACACACGGTACACTGACACCACACACACGGTACTGACTCTGTACTCACGGTACACTGACACTAACACTCACGGTACTGACTGCTTACGGTACACTGGCCAGCTCACGGTACTGGCACTAACACTAGTGCGACACCAACACACACGGTACACTGACACCAACACACACGGTACACTGAGCACAACACTCACGGTACACTGACACTAAACATAAATTTACACGGACACCAACACCACGGTACACTGACACAACATCCACGGTACGACACCAACACTCACGGTACACTGACGCCAACACACGGTACACTGGCCTAAACTCACAGTACACTTGTGGGACACCGACACACACGGTACACTGACGCAACACACACGGTACACTGGCACTAACACTCACGGTACACTGACACCAACACTCACGGTACGCAGCACTAACTCACAGTACACTGACGACACACGGTACACTGACACCAACACTCACGGTACACTAGCCTCACGGTACACTGACTCAACACACGGTACACTGGCACCAACACTCTGGTACACAGACACCAACACTCACGTTACACTGACACCAACCTCACGGTACACAGACACCAACACACACGGTACTGACCTGCCTCGCGGGAACACCTCGGTACACAGACACCAACACACACGGTACACTGACACCAACACTCACGGTTACAGACACCAACACTATGGTACACTGACGCAACACACGGTACACTGACACACACACGGTACACAGACACCAACACTCACGGTACACTGACACCAACACTCACGATGCACAGACACCAACACACGGTACACAGACACCAACACTCACGGTACACTGACACCAACACACACGGTACACAGACACCAACACTCACGGTACACTGACACCAACACACGGTTTTTAGACACCTGTTACTCACGGTGCTGAACCTAACAGCCATGACACTTTGGTACACAGACACCAACACTCAGGTACACTGAGCACCAACACACAGTGCAGAACCTCACACGGTACACTGACACCAACACTCACGGTACACTGACACTAACACTCACAGTACACTGACACCAACACTCACGGTACACTGACACCAACACACACGGTACACTGACACTAACACACACGGTACACTGACACTAACACTCACAGTACACTGACACCAACACTCACGGTACACTGACACCAACACTCACGGTACACTGACACTAACACTCACAGTACACTGACACCAACACTCACGGTACACTGACACCAACACACACGGTACACAGACACCAACACACACGGTACACAGATACCAACACACACGGTACAATACTCACAAATAATGACTCCTACAATCAAAGAGTCATCAACACACACACGGACATTGATCCCTTCCAAGCACTGCAAACATTTATAAATTTAAAACATCAAAAACTCGTGTGAATTTTATACCTTACTCGCCAAAAATTAAGGCATGAATTTTGGAACATGACAATGACTCGCTATTTATGGCACGTCACCTGACAACAACAATTAAGGTCTTTAAACACGTTCTCTAAGTAGGTCAATCAATTAGACAACAAATACAGGTGTTACACAGGTGTATTTGATTAGAGTGTTGGACAGGTGTGTTAGAAAGGTGTTGGGCAGGTGTGTTAGTAAGTTGTTGGACAGGTGTGTTAGACAGGTGTTGGACAGGTGTTAGACAGGTGTGTTAGACAGGTGTGTTGCAGCAGGAGGTAACATAACTTGCTCAGTGCCTGGATCAATACACCGGGTCGCTCGCTGCCACCTAGACCAGATGCTGCTCCACACTTGCCTCACACACCTGTCCATTACACATCTGCCTCACACACCTGTCACACACACCTGTTATATACAATTGCCTAACATATCTGCGTCACACACCTGCCTCACACACCTGTCCATTACACATCTGTTTCACACACGTGACACACACATCAACGTAACACATCTACGTAATATATCTGCTCCAGGCAGCTATCACACTCACCTGCCTCACATACCTGCCTCATATACCTGTCATACACACCTACGTCACATATCTGCGTCGTACATCTGCGTCACACACACACATTCCTGCATCACATGTATATATTATACATTTGCGTCACACACCTGCGCCGTACACCTACGTTATACACATCTGTTCATGGGTCCAGACACTTGTGGGACAATAATTTATGTTGATTAAAAAAAAATAATATACACACATTCTTCCTTTAGTGACAAAACTCTCTCTCTCTCTCTCTCTCTCTCTCTCTGTAATCATGAAGGCAAGTCCACTCTGTTACGAACCCCTCCACCCAGCACTACGAACCACGCCATCTATTGTCCTGATCTACCTACCCAGCACCACGAGCAACGCCATCTAGGGACGAGACACGAGTATGACTCGTCTTAGTTACCACTCCGAGGTTTCCCTTCTTCCTATCCTGGTTGTTGCGTCACCTCCTCAAAGTCTTCTTTGTCAGCTCCAATTCGAGGAGAGAGACTTGGCTCTGGGAAGTGACCACAGGATCATCTATCCTCTAAACCTACGTGCAGTGACTACCTACCGTCTTCTACAATACTCAGCCTTACTCGTCAGCCATCTCAGCTCCTCACTTAAGTACTTGTATTTTGTATTAACTCCCCCACGTCCACTTGCTTCAAGATTGTTTATGTTGTATTAATATGTATATACTGTTAATGTTTAGGTTAAGTTTGGTTAAGGGTAATTTATAAGCTGAATATTTTGTTAAGGGATTTATGGTACTCTATTATATACAACGAAAACTCGCATCCTTTGTCTACCCTTTTATAGTCCGATTGTCTTTGTTTTTTTTTTGTTGTTACCTGTTGGGATCTGGGTAGACGTATAACTATATTCTAAATCCCCAACTCGTAACAAATGGCGACC
The DNA here is from genome assembly GCF_018991925.1 of Homarus americanus. Classification (NCBI taxonomy): domain Eukaryota; kingdom Metazoa; phylum Arthropoda; class Malacostraca; order Decapoda; family Nephropidae; genus Homarus; species Homarus americanus. The sequence goes on from NW_024752653.1 coordinate 8,769, forward strand.
GTGACAGGACACGACCTTAAGTACCATATTCCTTCCTCCCTTGTTACTCGGTGTTAATTATTCCTCCCAGTCACTTCTGTTCACAATTGCTTTACGGTGGTTTAAAGTTTCCTTCATATGTGTGTGCATATATTGGTATTATCGTACAGTAAGAGTGACAGCCGTAGGATATTAGGTTCCAAGTGTCATAAGGCTTACCTGTTATTACACGTGGCAGTCGTGTGGTAAGTCTTATCGAGTGTAGGGAAGAATCCGGATCTGTTTAATGCCGTACCCTCACTCCAGAGTAGGCTGTTCCATAGTCACTAGTTTACGGTGAAGTGATATCTTGGGACGCCCCGTCTACCAGGACCCCATAATTATAAAGCCTCAATCATTGTTCTTCTCATTATCTCATTCAGGGTCAATCCTACCATTTATCAGGGTTGTTAATCCGGATCTTTATATTAATGCCGTAATACGCCCTTCCTCTTTCAAGTCTCTTATCCTTATCTAAGGATCTTCTCAGAAGAACAATAATCATAAGTGTAATTTCCCTAGGTATAACTTGGTTAGTTTTCGGGACTTTCTGGTTATCCACTGCCGTGATATTTTCTAGGGTTATCCACTTATCTTATCTTTTGACCATTAGTTAATTTATCCTATTTTTCTTAACAATGGCCACCTCAGGTTTTGATCTCCAGGATTTTATTGAAAATCCTTCCGTAGCTAAATTACGTGTTAATATCCTGAAGAAAGAATGGAAAGAAATAGCCAACTATTATAATATCCCATTTTCACAGCAACTGACTAAGGAAATGTTAAAAAATCATGTGATTGAAGTGCTGGTTCAACGTGAAGTTTTAAAAGAATCCGCTGTTGACAGATTAACGCCCATGTCCAAGAAACTTCAACCACTATCCACCACCCCTCCTCACTCAGAAGTTGCTTCAGGTCTGGCTAGCCCTCAAGAAAAAACACAAAGAGTAGACGCCTTAGAACTAGAACGAGCAAGGTTCGAGTTCCAAATCAAAATGAAAGAACTAGAGTTGGAACAGGCCAAGTTGGAGCAGCAGGCCAAGTTGGAGCAGGCTGTTGGAGCAGGCAGGCTGTTGGAGCCTGAAGAAAGGTCGGAACAGGCCAAGTTGCAGCATGAAGAAAGTTGGAAGATGCCAAGTTGCTGGCTTGATAAGTGGAGTTTTATAGATGATGGAACGTGGGGCTGTTGGAGTAGGATCTGAGAACTGCAGTGTTAGAGAGGAAGTCACCTAAATCTGAGCTAGATCGTTAGTGTGGCAAGAGGAAACTAGCTGCTAACCTTGATACTGCTTCTTCCTTGTTTCGGTTTGATGCGATATGGACGGGCTTAGGACTTTTTGGAGAAAATAGCTGGGAGGGATGTGCCGACCAGGGTTGGTAGTTCCTATTAGTGGTAAGGCTCTGTGGTTCAAACAAAGCTATGTGTGTGACTATGATAATGTAAAAAGAATATCCTCACTTATGTTATCACGCCAGATGTATTATCGGCAGCTAAATCAAACATTTTCTGCCCAGAGTTTGCTCAAGAAAAGCTTTAGGTTTTTTGAAGTAGAGGTTACAGAGACTTCACATTTGTGATTTGTTAACGGTAGTCCTGAGGAGTGGAAGAGCAAGATACCATTTTCACATCTTGAAAGGGGAGGAGTGGAGAGGTTACTTTAGGCGTGCTGGCTGATGCGTACGCTTTGTTGGAGTCACTGGGCAGTAGAGAACGTGGTACTTCCCGACATGTTAGGTCCTCCTTGATGATAACCTAGGAATGAGTGTAGTGTCCGCACCTACTCCCCCTGATGCAACCAAGCTTACTTGTTCTTACTGTAAAACCCAGCCATACGATCCAGAAACACCCAAAGTGTCGAATTGCTAAAAGTAGTTCCTGATCCCAAATCCAAACCAATATGTTCAACAGCGTGTTCATCAGGATTTCTTCTCTTCATTCACCTAGTGAGGGAAAATTCATATGGAGGGGTCTTCGTTCTTTCCTATTCGTATACTATTACGTGATACGGGCGCAGCACACCATCCTCCTGTTTAACGTCATTCCTGATATCTACCGCATTTACTAATGAGAGTTCTAATTTCGGATCTCTCATCCCATTCTTCCTATCCTTTAGCTAAAGTACCAATGTCCCTTGGATTACTGGGGAAGTGCAAATATAAGGAGACCCAATGCCTGTGCGGCATTCATTTATTATTGCAATGACTTGTAGGAGATCTAGTGGTTCCTAACATAAAGACAGTCGACTCTCCCTTTTTACCTGTCAACTCCACCACTGACCTTAAAGAAACTATTCCTCATCTTTTTCCATCTTGTGCTGTCACCTGGTCATCACAGTGTAGTGTACGGGCCCTCTTCATGTAAACCACCTCCATTATCTTATTACCCACAGAAGATCTATAATATTAAGATCATTAGTAAGGATGAGCTCATTACGCCCAACAATCTGATCCATCTGTTCAAACAGGTGATGAAAGACCTCAGTGTGACCATTGTACATCTTTATACCACCCACTGTCCCAAGGTTGCTTGGAACGGTTCCATCAAACTAAGTCGATGCTAATAAATCCTCAACTATATAGTCCATATTCTGACTCATAGGTCGCAACTTGTTCACATTAATCTCATGAAACTTTATCCATTCCGATGGCAGGAAGACATCTATAGGGTGTTTCAACTGTATTGCATACTGTAGCTGGAGCCGGAGACAGATGACATGGACCTATTGGAGAATTTTCTACTCTAAAGAAGAACCCTGCTAATAGTCATCATACACTCAACAACTTGATGAGTATTTCTTTCTGAATCCATTCCAAGCAAGATCTCACTAAGTTATTATCAACATTTCCTAAAGTTACATCAGACCAGGGTTTGCAATATATTAAACATGATATTACATCTCAGATTATGCAACCCATTAGGCAATCAGCCTATCGACTAAATCCACAAAAAAGAGAGATGAATATGAGGTGATTTTTTATACATAAGCGAGCTGTGCTTCTAGTCACCTGCGCTCTTTTCATTCTAAAACCTGATGGCACTTTTTGTTTCTGTACTGATTATCGTAAAGTGAACCAGTTACTGTCTCAGACTCACCCTTTACCTTTATTGAATAATAGACAGCATAGGCTGTAGCAAATTTATCAGTATGTTGGACTTATTGAAAGGATATTATCAAGTGGGACTCACGGATAGGGCAAAAATAATCTCGGCATTTATAACTCCATTTGGTCTTTTTTTTTTGGTTATGGCGTTTGGCTTTTTCTAATGCTCCGGCCACATTCCAGAGGGCCATCAATTCCTAATTCAGGACCTAGGTGGACGTTCGCCTACCTGGATGACCTGGTGGTGGTGCCGGACAGCTGGGGACGAACATCTGCGTTTGAGATACTTTGCAATGACTGCAAGAGACTGATTCACTATAAAACCTGCTAATCTGCTTTTGGCTGGGCCTCAGTGATTTACTCGACACATGTATCTGTAAAGTGGCAGAGATCCAAGGACGCAAATGGGTTTATCTTGTCTTCCCACCCAAGGACGAGGAAGGAACCATGCGCTTCGGGGATGTGCGGTTACCACTGTCGGTTCTGTAGTAACTTCTCCAGCGCGTGGTTGGACCCCTCATTGTTCCTACCAGTCTTGCGGTCCCTGCTGGAACCAGAGGTGACCAGTCTTTCCACTGCCTCAAAGCCTTCTTGCCTCCATGCCTGTAGTCCACCCCTGACTACACCTCTGCTCCTTCCATCTGCAGATCGACGCGCTAGTGGTGTCGGAGTGGGGCTGTGCTCCAACCTGACTCCAACCACACTGATGTTTCACCCTTGGCATATACATTCGCCAAGTTGAAAAACATCAGACCAACTACTCGACCATAGAGAAGGAGGCCTGGCTCTGGTTTTGCAATAAGAAGTTGAATGTTACCCAGTCTTGCCCACAAACAACCCTAGTCTTCACCGACCATTTAACCCACTCACGTTCATCCAAACCAACAAGACCCAACCAGCGAACTTCCGCTGGGCTTCTTCACCCAGCCCTATAATTTACAAGTCCGGCATATAAAGGGGCCGATAACCTGATTGCAGACCTATCCCGAGCGCTCCAGGGTCTTTGAGGTTATCCTCCTCACCATGAAGCACGCCATCTATTGTCCTGATCTACCTACCAGCACCACGAGCAACGCCATCTAGGGATGAGACACGAGTATGACTCTGTCTTAGTTACCAATTCGAGGTTTCTCCATATCCTGGTTCTGGGTCACCTCCTCAGTCTTTGTCGCCCACCAGGAGAGGGCTGCCTGTAAGTACCACAGGATCATCTATCCTAAACTCACGTGCAGTGACTACCTACCGTCTTCTTGATAACACTCAGCCTTACTTGTCAGCCATATCCAGCCCCACTCAGCTTTATATGTTGTATTAACTCCATGTCCACATCACTTGCTTCAAGATTGTTTTATGTTTATTAATATGTATATACTCGTTAATGTTTAGGTTAAGTTTTGTTATGGTAATTTATAAGCTGAATATTTTGTTATGGATTTATGGTACTCTATTATATACAACGAAAACCTCTGATCCTTTGTCTATCTTTTGTATCCGATTGTCTTTGTTTTTTTTTGTTGTTACCTGTTGGGATCTGGGAGACGTATAATCCATATTCTAAATCCCCAACTCGTAACAACCCCTAAACTTGTTGTTATACCCATATGGATTTGCTGTGTTCACTGTAATTATAAGAGTAACACACACACACACACACACACACACACACGCACAATATCGTTAAGATCGTGATAAAACTGTAATATATTTAGCAGTACAAACAAAGTGACCATGTTGAAGGCTTGCAGAGTGATGGCAATTAAATTGTTTGTTGCAGCGGCTGTTGGGGGCAGCGTCCAGCCCCGGGGCCCGCCTCTGTACTGTGTTCATGAGGAGAGAGAGAGAGAGAGAGAGAGAGTTAATGATTAACCTGTATATACATTTATTTTTTTCTTTGTACCTGTCTCTCTCACCCAACATTTCTGGTTGATATTTATTGTTTCTGCCACTCAGGTCATTCTGGGTCATTTGTTGACGCCAAAGGTGAGAGGTCAGCCATATTTTCGATCCTAACACTGAACAATGTTTTTTTTTTTGTCTGACCTCGGCTTTTGCAGAGGAGTGTGTGTGTGTGTGTGTGTGTGTGTGTGTTGAGACCTCAGGTGATAATCTCCACCTTCTACCTACTCGCCTCCTCCCTAATCCTTTCTCACCCTCCTGCTTACTCTCTCCTGATCTATTTCTTTCCATAACCCCATCTCTCTCCTTTCAATCTCCCATCACCCTCCTCCTCCTCCTTCCTCACTCATACCACAACAGCATCAGTAAATCGTAACACTATTTAGAATCGACCTTGTGTTGACTCCTCATTTGCTTACAAGGTCAATGCAGTGTGTTGGCCGTGTCCTCTCTGTATTCCCTCATGTCTGTCTCTCTGTCTGTCTTCGTCTGTCTGTCTGTCTTTTAGAGTTATCAGCTTATGATCATATAATGTTACCAAAACAGTTGTGTAAACTAAGGTTTATTGAAGGAGTTAGAGGAAGAAGTTAGGTTAGGTTAGTGATAAACGGTGTGTGAATTTTATACCTGTCTTACTTTATCTGTCTTTTTGTTGACTTGTTTTGTTGTGATGATGAGCCCAGGTCTGGTCTCCTCCTCCCTCCCTCCCTCCAGCCTTTGTAGAAAAAAAATAGCCTGTAGAGGAACAGCAAAGCTTGAGACTTGGGTGGCTCCCACAAAGCCGGTGGTAGAGCGTTAATCTGAGGAGGTGGGGTGGAGGGTGGGTGGCCTGGGGTGAGGAGGAGGGCGGCTGGGTGGTGAGGGGCGGCTGACCACCCACAATAGTCCTGTGAGGGAAGACCAGCACCACTGCGCCTGTCTGCAACACCCAGATAAGATTTCATTCTGGGGACCATCTTACACCACCTTGCCCACCTACTGCTGAGGTGTGTGTGTGTGTGTGTGTGTGTGTGTGTGTGTGTGTGCAGGTGATGGAGGTAGGTGGAGGGTATTGAGTGATGGATATATAGAGGCGTTTGACTGTCGGTTGAGATGGATCATATTGAGAATAAGATTAGTTGAAATAGAACAGAGAGAGAGAGGGGGGGGGGGGGGGGAGAGAGGTGTTCCATCTTATGAAAACGTCAGAACGAGTTGCCAATTACCTGGTCTAACT
>NW_024752653.1:17500-27500 GCF_018991925.1 Homarus americanus
TTGGTATTTTTTTAAACCTAGACATACAACAGTTGTATTATAAGTTGTAGTATAAGTTATGAGTGTATTGTATGAATGGTAGTATGCGGGAATGTTGTTGAGATTAGTGAAGAGAAACGCGAGTTTTTGTCCCCTGTGAAAAGTTGATGTCACATAAATATTAAGTCTTTTCGTGTATTTATTTTTTTCGTCGTTGTATTTTTTGGCGGCAGCAAGTTAGGCGAGTTCTCATGTCCACACACACACACACACACACACACACACACACACCGAGCGTCTCTTCTCAGTATTCACCCTCTTGTTATGATCAATCGTCGTCTCCTTCCTCCCATCATTTATTCATTTATTCCCTATTCCTCCTTTATCTTATTCTCTTGGGCTATACAGTATTCCTTCCACTATGTTATTCCCTTCAATCTGTTCCTTATCATTCATTCGTTTATCTGTCTGTTCTCCCTCCTTCTCACCCCCCCCCTTTTCTCTTTCTCTCTCCTTCCCCTCTTTTATCTTCAACTTCCTCCCCTCTTCTATTGCTTCTTCCTCGCCTCTTCTTCCTTCATCACGTCCTTCCTCTCATGCTTTTCCTCCTCCTCCTCCTCCCCCTCTTCCTCCTTCGCTGTCCTCTTGACCCTCGTGTCCACACTAGGCGAATAATTAGCTCGTTTCAACAAGCTCTGTGATCCACCCGGTGTTGTCCTCCCCCCACCCGGTGTTGTCCTCCCCCACCCGGTGTTGTCCTCCCCCACCCAGTGTTGTCCTCCCCCACCCGGTGTTGTCCTCCCCTCCACCCGGTTGTCCTCCCCCACCAGTGTTGTCCTCCCTCCACCCGGTGTTGTCCTCCCTCCACCCGGTGTTGTCCTCCCTCCACCCGGTGTTGTCCTCCCTCCACCCGGTGTTGTCCTCCTCCCAGCTTTCGGTGGCTCAGTGGGATGGAACTTCCGTCTTCCGCTTAATGTGCAGTGGTTCGAGGCTCTCTGGTGGACGTTTGTGTGTGCGTGTGTTCGTGTGTGTGTGTTTGTTTGTGTGCGTGCGCATGTGTGTGCGTGCGTAGTTTCCCAAGTCACATATTATAATCTTATATAAATATCTATTAACTTTATATCATTTCCTTTCGTTAAATTCAAATAAAAAAAATTACCCCAATACTCCTACCTATCAAAACCTTAATTGACTTTCCGTTCAACCAATAAAAACACATCATTCTTACCCTCGGTTGTTGAATGGTGAGGACGGGATGATACGGTTCGTTAACATCCACCTCTTGACCGGAGATAAAAATTACCTCATCTCTCTCTCTCAGGGATGCTGTACCTTACCTCCTACAAGCGACGGTTCCCACGGTGCTGCTGCCACATAAGGCGCTTAGGTGGTGTACGGTGTCAGGGACCTCGTGTATCCTAGGGAAAAAAAAAATATCACCAACACGCCAGTCACCAGAGAGGGAATTTTAGGTACGTGTAAGAGGTGATCCAACGTGACCCAGCGAGATCTAGCGTGACCCAACGTGACCCAGCGAGATCTAGCGTGACCCAACGTGACCCAGCGAGATCTAGCGTGACCCAACGTGACCCAGCGAGATCTAGCGTGACCAAACGTGACCCAGCGAGATCTAGCGTGACCAAACGTGACCCAGCGAGATCTAGCGTGACCCAACGTGACCCAGCGAGACCCCACCAGTTCCGTTAAACAAACCTTACTGCTCCGATCGCAAAAGGAAACCTGACGTGTAGTAAAACAACTTCCCGCTCCGGTGACCAGTTGACAGCCGCCTCCAGCCACCAACCGCCAGTTGCTGATGGAAATAAAAGCTAAATGCATAATTAAAATGCAGTGAGGCGGTGAGCGTTGTGTTTATGGCCGCGACATATTGGAGGAGGGAGGGTTATGTGATGGGGTGGCGGGGGGTATCTATCGCGAGAGTAATGCAGTCTCTCTCTCTCTCTCTCTCTCTCTCTCTCTCTCTCTCTCTCTCTCTCTGGGGGGGGTGGTGAAGTACAATGGACAATTAAATCATAGTATAATGGCCCACACCCGGGCATTGATGTCATAATTGACAATATATTGGAGTGTGGTGTTGAGGATGGCGTAGAGTAGAGGAAAGAGGAGGAGTGAGGGGAAGAGAGAAGAAGAAAAAGAAAGGGGTAGAGGGAAGATGAATGAGAGTCTGAGAAAAAAGAAGAGGATTGAAAGGAAGGAAGAGAGTAAATAGAGGAGGAAAAGTAGCAAAAAGTAATATACAATTAATGAAATGGAACAAGGAACATGAAGTAGGAAAAGAAAGCAGAATGAAGAGAGGTAAGGGAGAGAAATGAAAGTGTGTTTATACGCGGGTGAACGGACAACACCCCCTAGAGCAGGTAATCTAATATTGTCACACACCTGAGAGCATCACTCAAGGTTCCATCAAGACAAGGAAGTCACAAGGATCCACAGGTGAGATGAGAGCCCGCAAGGTAAACTCATTCAGGTAACAAAAGACCTTTATAACCCCTGGATAAACACCCCCCCCCCTCTAACCCCTCCTTCCCTCCTTCCTTCCCCTCACACTCCTCCTTACTAATTAAGGTGAGGGGTGGGGGAGTTAGTGGAGGACAGCCGGAGTAGGAGGTAGATTAACCAAGGGAGTAGAGGAGTGGAGTATGTGGACTATTTTGCTGCTGTTTTTATTGGTGAGTAACGAAGGATGGTTTATATAGCAAGAAAATATATAGCGGAGTATGTATACTGTTCAATGTATAAAATATACACAAATATTCATCCTGGTTATATGTATATGTTGGTGTATATGTTATAATGAAGTGTAGTATAAGGAAATTGTGTATATTTTTTATAAGAGAAAGAAATAGATATAGTGAAACCTACCTGACCTGACCTGACCTAATTCTGATGTTTTTTCTTTTACAGGATAAGAAGTTAATATCAGTCAGGAGGATAACAGTCCATTGCCAGTCGTGAGATTAACTGTTTAAGACCAGTTATATCAGATCGATTAACTAACAGTAATATTTCGGTGCCAGTTAAGAAATTACCAGTTAAAAGACCAGTTAAAGTGAGAATATTATAGAGATATAAAATAAATCAACCAAAAAATTATTTTATGAAAACAAAAAGAAGAAAGTGTGTAAAAAATGACTAAAGGTTAAATAAAAAAGAAAACTGAAAGTGATGATAATGAAAGAAATATAGAAATAGTGATAAAAGACAAAAAAATAGTGAAAATGAGGAAAATATTAGTGATAGAATACAATAATTAGTGAAAGTGATGGAAAAAAGAAAGTGAGACAAAGAAAATGACTGAAAGTGATGGAAAAAAGAAAGTGAAACAAAGAAAATGACTAAGAGTGATGGAAAAAAGAAAGTGAGACAAAGAAAATGACTGAAAGTGATGGAAAACAGAAAGCGAGACAAAGAAAATGACTGAAAGTGATGGAAAACAGAAAGCGAGACAAAGAAAATGACTGAAAGTGATGGAAAACAGAAAGCGAGACAACGAAAATGACTGAAAGTGAAGACAGTGATAATAAAAAAGAAAAGAAAATAGTGTTGAAATTAGATATAATGAAAGTTATTGCTTCTGTCCATCTATCTGACAGACACAGACAGACAGACAGACAGACAGACACCCAGACGACGAACAGAATGAGGTAAGTGAAAATATTTAACCCAGTGATAGAAACTTTACTCATTGAATGTTGTCTTTGTTATAACCTAACCTAACCTAACCTAACCTAACCTAAACCTAACCTAACCTAACCTAACCTAACCTAGCCTAACCTAACCTAACCTAACCTAACACCAGTACAGTAGTGGTCTTTGAGGTACTGTACTATTATTCATGTTTTCAGGTTAAGGTGAAGTGTGTGTGTGTGTTTACATATTTTCCCCAGGTAATACAATTCCTAAGTGTATATTTATTTCAGGTTAATTGTGAAAAAATGTATTAATTAACCTGATGGGCTTGTAAAGGTGTTAATATATTTTAGAATTGTTTAACTTTATATCACCAGCCTGACGTAACGACAGACCTAGTTGACTGTCTTATAGTTTAATGGCGTCTTAAATATACAAACTCATATTTTATTTATTTTTAAAAGGTTCATAGGCTTGTTTGTATGTGTTTATTTATTCATTTATCTATGTATGTATCTTGATAAAATCACACGGGAACTATGTATGTATGTATGTATGTATGTATGTATGTATGTATGTATGTATTTATTAGGACGAAGTGTAAAGTATGTAACTAGTAACAGAGGCTAGGAAGCTGTGGGCGTCATATAGTAAAACACTTGTGTGGTGAAGCCGACTCTTTAACACACTGCAGTATGTAAACACCGTTCTCAATAGTCTCCCCTGCATTTATTACAAGGACGAAACACTCATGCTGATAATGCCAGACAGTGTTCTCAGTGCCAGATGCTCAGTGTTGCCAGTGCTTGATAATCAGTGCCAAACATTGTTGCCAATTCCAAGCATTATTTGGCCTGAATGAAATAATCAGTGTTACCAAGGTTATTACACGATGAGCAGTGTTGCCAAGACGATAGAATCAGTGTTGTCAAGGTTAATACAAGACGAGCAGTGCTACCAAAACCAAGCTACGTTGCCAAGGCGAGACAATCAGTGTTGCCAAGACGATGTCGCCACCATTATGGCCGTGACAGGAAGGTAATAGGAACATTAATTGGCTGAAATTGGGTAGGTGGATCCAGGTGCCGGGGTGTAATTGGTCTTTTAGAGTGTGGCGGAGGGTGAAGTTTCCTGGTCGAGGAGAAGTGTCAAGTGGCACTGTAACGAAGGCGGGGAGGTGTCAAGTGTCACTGTAACGAAGGCAGGGAGGTGTCAAGTGTCACTGTAACGAAGGCAGGGAGGTGTCAAGTGTCACTGTAACGAGGGGGGAGGTGTCAAGTGTCACTGTAACGAAGGCGGGGAGTGTCAAGTGTCACTGTTGTCAAGTGTCACTGTAACGGGGAGGTGTCAAGTGTCACTGTAACGAAGGCGGGGAAATGTCAAGTGTCACTGTAACGAAGGCGGGGAGGTGTCAAGTGTCACTGTAGCGAAAGGACAGAAGAACGGACAAACGGACAGGTGAGGAAGAAAATCCCCATAAATCCCTCTTTCTAACTAAATCCCCATAAATCCCATTTCTCAAGACATTGATAAATTCAAACCAATAAATGCCATGCCTCCTCCTCCGCCTCGCCTCCCCCCCCTCCTCCTCCTCTCCCTATCTCCTCCTCCCCCTACCCACTCCTCCTCCTCCTCTCCCTACCTCCTCCTCCTCCTCTCCCTACCTCCTCCTCCTCCTCCAAGAGACCCTGAAATTTATACAGGAAGGCATTAATCCTGACAGGTGAACTAACAGAGTAAAACATGTCTCTGATGCATACATAATCTTTTACTAACTTACTACCAATGTGCTTTATTCGTCTTAGGTTTTCGTGGAATAAAGTCTCGGTTGGCTATACTGCTACAGCTTTATTAATGATCTGGACGATATTTAAGAACTACAAAAAGATGATAGGCTTGACTTTCAAAGTTTCAATCAAAAGAAAAATAAATTTATTAAGAATTCAAGATATTAACTAGAAAACACCATTTACATGTATATCTAAAAGTTCGATCTCAGCATATGAATTTTGTTTAAGCTCATAATCTGATGTGGATCTAAATGATGATCCTACAATTCCTTTTAAAGTAAAGTTATATATTTATGTACATTAAAGAAATGAATACCTTATTAAGGAAAATGGATAAACCTTACATGATTAAGTTATTAAATTAAATTTGCCTTAATCTCACCAAAAACAGGTTGTAGCTAATTGTTTTGTAGCTGAGAGCCTCTGTGCAGTTTTCAACGAAACAAAATTTGATATAATTCAAAATTTCAAATGGTAAAGAAGAGACTATCGTCCAAAATTATAGTGCTATACTGTGCCTGCTACAATAAATTCATAATAATGCTTATAAAATGGAAATAAATTCTTTTAATAATTTAAGAAAATTAGTGGGATCAGTGGAATCACTGCAATAAATATGCCTGAGTTCATATATTTGTTCTTAGGAACAGAATAGCTTCAGTCGGAGTCGGAGTCTGGACAATTTTACCGACTCCGACTCCGACTCCACAAGCCGAAATTTCCTCCGACTCCTCGACTCCGACTCCGACTCCGACTCCACAGCCCTGGTTGGGATTCGCTTTCATTGTGACGTACTGTAGGATATTGGGTTAGGTTAGGTGAGGGTCGACTGGTGTACAATACTGTACAGAGAAGTGTTCTTGAGTCGTACCGGCGTTTATTATTATTATTATTATTATTATTATTATTATTATTATTATTATTATTATTATTATTATTATTATTATTATTATTATTATTATTATTATTTACTATGAAAGTTTGTTTGTTTTAGCAATAGAAAACATGTAATAAAGTTGTGTGTTTTTTTATACTTCGCTTCAGAATATTTGAGTCAAATTTGGTTACCAGTCTGTGTCTGTCTGTATGTCTGACCGATCGTCCGTTCCTGCGTCCATAGTGCGAGATGTGATTGCTAGTGCTCAATCAATCAGAGTACCGTCCTCCTATCTGAGGGTTGGCGACCACAGTCCTCTCTCTCTCTCTCTCTCTCTCTCTCTCTCTCTCATCGACAGCAGCAGGAGAGGCTAAGTTGACCACGTTCAACCAATGTGAAATTCCGAGTCGAGTGGCGGCGTTGGTAAGAGGGAGCAAAAACATTGTAATCTTGGCGACTCATTATCATAATGACCCTCTGCCGCGGCCGCCTCCTCCGCCGCCGCCATTCCAGCCGCCGCCACAGCCTCCTTCTCCGCCACCTTCACCGCCGCCGCCACCCTTATTAGACGAAGGTTGTGAAGGATCTGGAAGGTGTTAGGGAACTTATGAATCTTTTGGAGTGAGTGAGTGAGTGAGTGAGTGAGTGAGAGCAGGAAGACTTTGAAACGTATATAGAGTTGTTTATGGAATGAGAATTTTAGAACTTTTGAAGAATTATTAGAGAGAGAGAGAGAGAGAGAGAGAGAGACAGACAAAGAAAGCTACAGAGAGAGTTACAGAGATAGAGAAATAGAGAAATGCCTTTGGAGCCTTTGAAATATGTTTTCTGGCAGGTTGATGCAACGGGCCCCAATGGGTAAAAGATGAACAGCGTCTTGAAAAGGTCTTGGGGGAGTTTTGTGACCCCTAAAATTCTGGCGATAGAGATAGAGGAAGGTTTGGTTAGGTTAGGTTAGGTTTGGTTAGGTTAGGTTTGGTTAGGTTAGGTTAGGTTAGGTTTGGTTAGGTTAGGTTTGGTTAGGTTTGGTTAGGTTTGGTTAGGTTCGGTTAGGTTTGGTTAGGTTTGGTTAGGTTTGGTTAGGTTTGGTTGTAGATGGATCTCACACGAACTCCATATGACAAGTATTTCAAGGTTAATGCAGTACTGTAACGTGAAAGCGGCTACAGCACGTCGTATATTAGGCCGTTGCTGTACTTGATCACCTTCACTTCCCCATCTGAAAAGTTAGGTACTCAATTACAGCCATCGAACCAACGATCCCTTACGACAGGAAATAAGAATTGCATCCACTCAGCCACACCAAATTCTATACTTCAGTTTCGAGAAAAGAAAAAAAAATATCTTTGAAAGTTTATAAATTTTTAAGATCCGAGAGAAAAAAAATATATGAAAACTTTGTGGTAGGTCGACGGGCGGCAGAAAGTACTCGTGAACTCAGGGAGGGAAAAAATGAATAGCGGCCCCGGGAATGAGAAGAATGTTGCATAGCATTATGTTGCCCCGAGACTGAGGGAAAATAGGCCAGGGGGAGACAATGTTTTTATAGGAGACAGAAGAACTCTCTTGATGAACGTCTTGGTTGATAAGGCGAGGAAGAGGAAGAGGAGTGAGGAAGTAGAGGAGTGAGGAAGAGGAGGAGGAAGAGGAAGTGGTGGTGGGGGAAGTGTGTATTAAATTTTTGTGTGGTCGTATCATGAATTTCAAATTAATGAAAAACACACACACACACACACACACACACACACACACACACACACACACACACACACACACACACATCAGGTAATGAATCAAATTAAAGGTAATGAACACCTGTAGTTACCATATAATTTAGGATCACTGAATAGATTTACTCCACGTTACCTGACACACCTGAAGTAACATATGCAATAGTGATAATTGTGATAATAATAATAATAATAATAATAATAATAACAATAACAACAGTGCCATAAGAGACAGAACTAAATCCATTTCCAAATAATTTATAGAAAAAAAATCAAGAAAATAAAACTGATACAAAGAAAAAAAAATTCTTATACATTGTTACCAACTGAAACAGGTTAGTCTGGGGGTGGGGAGGGGAGGGTAATTACACCGCCCCGGGGACTCCGACTAATGCTCTGACGTTGGCAACAATGACTCTCCCGGGAACGTCATTCACTCGACCAAACCATCTTGTAAGTGCCTAGTTACCTTAATTATTGTCCTAATTACCATAATTACTGTCGAGAGAGAAAAAAAAAGGAATTTAGGTAACTAGAGTGGCCGAGGGTTTTAAAGGAGAGTTCGGGTTAATTATGAGGAGTGCGCTAAGTCGTGTCAGGGGGGGTGGTTATGTGGGAAGGAGAGGTGGGGAGAGGAGGGGTGGGGAGGGGGGAGGGGTGGAGGGGGAGAGGAGAGGGTGTGGGGGAGAGGGGGTTATGTGGGGGAGAGAGGAGGTGGTAATGGGGAGGAGGTTGTGTGGGAAAGTGGTCATAGGGAAAGTGAAATAAAGAGGGAAGGGAGGGTGGGGTTACAAGTGGAGGAGAAAGGGTGGGAGGCAGGAGGGAGTATGTGAGGAGGAGAGAAAGCAAATGCCAAGCAAAATATAAAAGAGAGAGAGAGATAGATAGATGACGCCAAATAAAAAAAAATAATAATCGTAAATAATAAATAAAGGAAGAAGGAAGGAAGAAATAATTAAAGTATGGATTTAAGGAGAGTCGACAAAGTGTTAATGACTCGACGTCGTAAGGAGGAGGAAAATGGATCAGTTTAAGGAGGGAGGAAGATGATTGAAGTAATTAGGAGGGGGAGGGAGATTGAGAATGAAAAAGGAGGAAGAAGGAAGTGAAGAGGTGAGAGATTAAAGATGGGTAAAGAGACAGGAGTACGCACTCTCTCTCTCTTTTTTTTTCACAAACCTCATAATAAACTCTACATCACCTACCCATCAACACCTCCATAAGCCACACTTTAACACAACACCATTACACACCTAACAACACCATTTACACCATAAGTATGAACCATTATCCCCATAACCACTATAATGACTGGGTGTAAATAGAGCTATCCCCACCATCTATCACCGTTGCAGGTAATGACGTTTTCATGCAGAGTTTCTATATTCTCCTTTTATATTTCCTTCGGTAACCTTTGTGGGCCCTCTGGTAAACTTGACAGGTGTAGAATTTAATTTGGTCCACGAAAATATTACGTCTTTTTCTGCGATACATTATACAGTGTGTCTAATTTGCATACGAGATTATATATTATTAACATTTTGCTCTGTTGTTTTCACGAGACAAAGGCGACCAAGGAAAAATAATTGGTTTTATTTAGTTATTTAGTTATTTAGTTGAGGTAGCGCGTGAGTTTGGTGTAAGGAAGTAGATAAGTGTGTTTACGGTCAGTTTATTTGTTTTATTGTATTTAGAAATGTTGTTGTGTGTTGTGTGTTGTGTGTGTCCTCTTTAATAGTCACGTATGTTTAAATTATTTCACAGGAAACCTATTCTCTCTCTCTCTCTCTCTTTTTTTTTATTCCAAAATACTTGCCCTTGAACACACCTTTTTTCTCCCTCCTTCAAACCCCCTCCCATTTTCCTCCTCTCTTCCCTCCTTCCCTCGTTCCCTCCTTTCCTTCCATCCCTTCCTTCCATCCGTTCTTTCTCTCTCACCAAAAAATCATTAAACTTCTGAAAGGACGACAAAA
>NW_024752653.1:30000-130000 GCF_018991925.1 Homarus americanus
AAGAGGTTTGAGGAACTAATGACTGCTCATTATAAGCGAGTCTTGTTAACTAGCACACTCAAACAAGCTAACTTTGACCAACAAAATATTAATTCATGGTGGAGAGAGATCATTAGTCAGCAGCTAGATGGAAGCACTGGTGTTGAATAACAGATGATGAAGAGAGTGTCCGGCTGTTGTGTGTGTGTGTGTGTGTGTGTGTGTGTGTGTGTGTGTGTGTGTGTGTGTGTGTGTGTGTGTGTGTGTGTGTGTGGGTACAGAACATCACTAACAGTAACTGCATCACCACCAAGACCACTTCCATCCAATTAGTGTAGGAAGTAACAAGGTAGTTGTCTAGGTTACCACACAACACACACACACACACACACACACACACACACACACACACACACACACAAGCACACACATATCAAGTTTCACTGCTGTCACCTGGCTCTCCTTGGCGCCCTTTGATGGCACTGTTGACATTGTGTGTCGTCTGGTAGGAAGCCTGTGATCACGCCCTTGGATCATGATCACAAGGCTCGTCATAACAGCAAAACTTAACTCACTTTGATTAAGTTGTAAGGTAATGAAGGAGGAGGTTGTGTTTGTTGCTTTGTCGGCGTCCTTCGTGTGTGTGTGTGTGTGTGCGTGTGTGTGTGTGTGTGTGTGTGTGTGTGTGTGTGTGTGTGTGTGCGTGTGTGTGCGTGTGTGCGTGTGTGCGTGCGTGTGTGTGTGTGTGTGTGTGTGTGTGTGTGTGTGTGTGTGTGTGTGTGCGTGTGTGTGTGTGTGCGTGCGTGTGTGTGTGTGTGTGTGTGGTGGGTAGACAATGGGTCCTCTGTGAATGGGACGTGTTTTCCTTTATTAGACAGTACCTCATATTACCCTATTTGACCCTATTAAGTTATAACAACCCGACCAGTTCACACAATTCGCATTAACACACACACACACACACACACACACCTCATCTAAAAGTATCCATCTGTAAAGTCAGGAATGGTTGGAATTAGGTTGATTAAACACACAGCGTAAAGTCCACATGCAACATTACTTCTCATGCACATCGTCTTGCATGCCACTCAGGAATATGGAGATAATGTTTATGTCTTTATTGCTGTTGTGTTTACGAGTGGGAGAAGGTGTCCCTGAGGCTCTTGTGTTGGACGTGTGGGCAGGGAGACTTAGGTGTGGAGTCCTAGTGTCTTCCTCGTAATGGGTGATGTCAGAATGGGTAAATGGGTTAATGGGTTAAATGAGCTCCACTTTTAATTGACCCCCAATCATAATAGGGTCATGTTTTAATGAGCCTCGATCATGATGAGTCCGTATCTTAATAGGCTTCAGCCCTAATTGTGAGGTTGAAGCCTATTTGAACAAGGACACATCAGGACTGGTACCCATTTGACCAGTAACCCTGAAAAGGTATCTATTTCTACTCTATGCCGAGACCCTAACCTAACCATATGCTCGCCTAAGATTCATCTTTTATCCTTGGCGACAGAACACGATCAGAACACGATGTTTTCACGAGAACTTGTGTTAGAGAATGTTTATTTATCTCAAGTAAGAATGTTTGGAGTATTTTGTGTTTATATTCAAATTAATGGTTTATTAATGGTTTATGAACTCAAAAGAGGATCAATAACATTATATCGTACACACACACACACACACACACACACACACACACACACAAACACACACACACAAACGGCTTTAATCTCCACACTGGCAGAAAATACCTCCATGTGAGTCGCCCCAAAACCGGAAACATGGCAAAATTTCATCGCCAGGTTAATCATAAAGGCGCCGAGGGTCTTAAGTTCCTGGGACTCGCCTATTTTTTACTGGAGGGAGGAGGGAAGAGAAGAGAAAGGAAGGAGGAGGAGGAGGAGGAGGAGGAAGAAGGAGGAAGAGGAAGGGAGGAGGAGGAGGAGGGAGGAGGAGGGAGGAAGGAGGAAGGGAGGAAGAGGAGGAGGAGAAGAGGAAGGAAGAGGAAAAGCAGGAGGAGGGAAGGGGGAAGGGAGAGGAGGAGGTCGTGGAGGAGGAGGAAGAGGAGGAAGAAGAGGAGGTCGTGGATTAGGAAGGTGGAGGGAGGGAGGTCGTGGAGGGGGGAAGGAGGTCGTGGAGGGAGGAGGGGAGGAGGACGTGGAGGAAGAGAGAAGTAAGAGGATAAGGAGGAGGAGGGAGGAAGAGGGAAAGAGGATAAGGAGGAGGTCGAGGAGGAGGAGGATTATGGTCCAGTGTCTCAACTATGGTCGTCGTGGTGTAACACTGGACCACACACACTACACACACACACACACACACACACTCCATACACACACGTACGCAGTGTGTGGAGAGTATGGTTGTACGTCCATTCATCCATTCGTCTCCTCTCCATAATCGCTTTGTTCATTTCTCCTCCATTGCTTGTGTGTGTGTGTGTGTGTGTGTGTGTGTGTGTGTGTGTGTGTGTGAGAGAGAGAGAGACTCGAACTGTAGATACAAATGTCGATGGGTCTCTCTCTCTCTCTCTCTCTCTCTTCTCTCTCTCTCCACACACCACATCCTCACATCCCCCTACCCCCCCAAGACCTATTCTGGTAGGGAGGTCACCCAATACTCGTCCAGCCCTTCTGCCACCCCCAATAGCGGTTCCTTATCCCTGGGTGGGGCATCAAAGACGTCCCTGATGCAATATTCAGGGTTGACGATACGAGTCGAGGAATCTCAAAGCTTCAATTAGACTCCTATCAAAGTCTCTTACGGTAGGTCAGAGAGAGAGAGAGTGAGAGAGAGAGAGAGAGTTTCGTCGTACGTGGAATAACTCTCTCGGGGCGGAGGGGGGAGGGGGGCGGCTTATTTTACGGTGGCGTAGCGTTGTGGTAGAGATGAGAACTGAGAATAGATTAGATAGATAGAGAGAGAGAGAGAGAGAGAGAGATAAACTTAATGTGTGGATGATTCTACACCTCACTGTTCGTTGACGTAGACAGGTGGTGGAGGTAAGTGGAGCCAGATGGTGGAGTTGGGGCAGGCAGGTGGTGTAGGTAATAGAGGGTGAGTGGAGGAGGCCCGTGGGAGTGATTCACCGCCTCCCTCCTCCCAGGTGCGTCACGCCGCCGCTTTAGTATTGTTTACACAGCTGATTAATGGTTCCCATGGCAACCGTGTGACGCCGCTCCTCCGGTTTTTGTTTACTCAGCTGATTAATGGCGTCCCATGACAACTGTGATGACCCCCTCCCTCTCTCCTCCCCCTCCTTCTCTCCCCTCTCCCCCCCCAGACTTATTCTCTATAACGTGGTACTTTTTTAACATAATGTATTCTGTCGTGTTGTTATGCTTGTAATTTAATCCACGTGTTAAGATAATCATTAACTTTGAGATTAATAATAAGGGATTAAATATACAGGATTTACTTAATCTTCTAATATGTTTTGGTACAATTAATCTCGTGTTTTGGGGGGTTAAGCTTTCCCGGGCAATAGAATGCTTGAGTGGGCGGTACACTGCCTGGCGTTCGTGTCTTGTCAGGTTAAGAAAACAGAAACCTGGTGATCCGTATTTTACTGTACTGTAGTTGGTGTTTGTTGTGTGTTTTTATTCTATATATTACGAAGAATAAACAACTGCTAACCTAACCTAACCTAACCTAACCAAACCAAACTCCCATACACCTCCAAATAAAAATCCCCAATAACACCATTTTCTTGCATTTTTCTCCCCTCACTCGTTGAAAAAATCCCCACCCAACTCCATTCTCCAGAAGATTTTATCCCTATACCCCCTCCCCCCCTTATTAAAAAATCCCCACAACCCCCTTCTGGCTGGGATTATCTCCGCGGGTACAGTTTAGGAAGACTTTATCATAAAAATTATCACAAAATCCTGTTATCAGGGAAACCAGTCCGCTCTCACAGTCGCTATGCAAATTAAGTCTTTGTTGCGAATTCTATAGTCGGAACATTTTGGCAGAGGAGCGTGAGACATTAGCCATGGTGTGTGTGTGTGTGTGTGTGTGCGTGTGTGTGCGTGTGTGTGTGTGTGTGTGTGTTATAATGCAGACATAAGCCAGTGTGTCATAATGCAGGGGAGAAAGTATGGGAGAGAGTAGTTGTGTAAGGCAGTAGAGGGAGGAGAAGGGTGTGTGTGGGGAGGTTAAATGGGGGAGTATACTTTTTCGAGTGTTGAGGAGGGGGGGAGGAGGGGAAGGAGAAACCATGTATTCATCCATTATGGCCAGGTCCTTGCCTGTCCGTCAGCGCAGAACACCTACCTCCCCCAAATGGATGACAATAGGTGAGTCATCATATTCTTTCCATTCCTGGTAGGCTGAGGGGGGAGGGAGAGAGGGAGGGGGGAGGGAGGGATGAGTAAGGCCAGGAATTGATAGGTAAGGAGTAAATATGTAATGAGAGTTTGGGTGATGGGGGGTTGTGGGGAGTGGAAGAGTTATGGGGAGGGGAAAGGGAAGGTGGAGGAAGTGGAAGGATTGTGGGGAGGATAGGAGATTGGGGAGAATAGGTTAAGACATAATAGAAGAGATTTAGGACCAAACTCCCCTATAGTGACATTATCGTAAGTGACTCCTTGATACAGTGTGAGAGTTTATTCAGTAACCTTCGTACAGGCTGAGGTGAAGCAGTATATCACAGGTAGAGTAGTTCACACCTGGCGGCTGTCATGGGGAGGTGTTGCCTTAACATAGAAAATGGTAAAGGTGTAGCAACAACTTACAGCAGTGGCGGGGGGAGAATGATGACCGTGCAAGACGTCGGCTGTATGTTGGCAAGACGAACAGCCGTGTAAGAGGAGGCCAACAAAAACAACGAGTAAGTTCATTAGAGGAATTACTTTTCTTAGTATTGCCGGGAAGATGTATGTGAGGCGGGGAGATGGATGGGGGTAAAACACACAAGTGGAAGATTAGGTTAAGAGGAGAGAAAGATATATGGCACCACCCCACAAGGTATATATATATATGTGAGACAGACAGACAGACAGACAGACAGAGAGACAGAAAAATAGTTGCTGTAGATAGATAGTAATAAATGCAGATATGGATAAATACAGAAATATGTAAATGTAGCCGCGGCCATAAATATTAATTATGAATCACAAAACTCCTCAAACACAGCTAGTGAAGAGTTATGTTTACAAAACCCAGATAATGTAGTCCAGAGTCTTGCCTCCGACCACATGACAGCCGAAGATATGTCATGGAGGGGTGCGGGGGCCTGGAGAAGACTGTAAGATTAATGGAGGTCTGATTAAATTATAAAAAAATATGTATTATAATTCAGGGAGGAATGTGTGTCATCACGGCAGCTTAATCCAGGCCTCAGGGTCACCGACGGTCGTTGTTAAATTGTCATCATATTTAGATGTAATAATAATATGAGTAATGTCTCCAGTGTAATCCTCATACAAAATTACAGTTTGTTTGGTATGTGTGTATAAACAATGCTTGGTATGTGTTCACGTGCACGTACAACGGTATACGGTACGCACATGTTAATAAGTTATTACCACTATTACTACCACTTAATATTACTACCACCATTACTACCACCATTCCATCCCTCCCACCACAACCAATCACCCCTATAATATAATCATAACAGTAACCTATATAATTTAATTCTATAACTTCCTTATATCATCCACGTGTATAATTATCAACTAACTCACTCGTACAATTTTTCTTTCGTATAGTATTAAAAAAAAAAGCAAATTCTTCCTTTATTTTCCGGCTTAAAAACTAAACTACCATTATTTCATGTCTTTCCTTACACTTTTATAACTGGTAATAATAAGCCTTAATAAGAGTCTACTATCATCTGGTAATAACGTGGAATGTTCCCTTGTAAGAGTTTCATTAATAATAAGTATTTTAACTTGTAATTTCTGGCGGGATTTGAGGCGGCGTTTCAGATATGATATTCATGAATTCATTATAACTTTGATAGCTGAGTGGGTGTGGGTGTGGTGTGGTGGCAGGTGGGTATGGGTGGTGTGTGTGGGTGGTGGTTGGCTCATGAGTAGGTGGATGAGTGGATGGAAGGCTTAATGGTTGGATGTGGAAGAGAAGACTGGGTTTGTTGGGTTCAGTCTGGGGAAAATTTATTAAGTGTGGGGAAAAAATCACCTGAGAAAGACTCCATAGTAAAAAAAATCCATAAACAAAGACCCATATGTAAGAAAATCCCCAAATTAAAGACTATGGAGGAAAAAAAGTCCACCAGACTAATCCTGTAATCCAGAAAAATCCCCCAAAAGTAAAAAAATAATCCAATGAGAATAAATCCCAATGGCTTGATTTTCTTACTAAAAAAAATAAGCAAGATCCCCCGCCGCCTCTTCCTTTATAGTCCAGAGACGATCAACTAAAAACCTTAAGCCTCAAAAACCGAAATTGTAGTTTTTTTTGTCTGTGTGTGTGTGTATGTTTGGTTTCGTCGTCCACCTGCAGCTGATGTGTGTCTCAGCCAAAGGTGCAGTGTCTGGTCCACATCAAAGGCAAAAGAACAACTCTCTCTCTCTCTCTCTCTCTCTCTCTCTCTCTCTCTCTCTCAATACATTGGTCAGCTTAATGAATGAATAATTCTTCCCCTCCAAACGTTTCTTCCCCTCCAAACGTTTCTTCCCCTCCAAACGTTTCTTCCTCAAAACGTTTCTTCCTCCAGGTCGTTGTCACCCCTGGAATCATGTCGGATGTGTTGTGTTGAGTTTGTTGCTCGTCGCGTCTAGTCCCTCAGGCATATTTCATGTTGAGCGCCGCCTGCATGACCCGTGGCGCGTGTCTGCCTGTGTGTGTTTCATGAGTGTTGCCTGAGGAACAACCTTGGCTGGAAAAGGTAACAAGTTTGTGCCTTGTAAGATGTAGCGTCATAATGTCGTGTTTGTTGTTTTATGCCTCCAAAAATTTTGTCTGATTTTTGGAGGCGTAGGTGTGCTTGCGTCTACGTCCGTGCTCCCGTCCGGTTAAGGCGTTTTAGCACGTGTTATCCTCCCCCACCCCACACACACGACAGCTATGCAAGACCAAGGGAGGCCAAGGAGCACATTACTGTCTTGAAAGCTCCCCTTGATGCCACTGCCAGCCTAAATGAAGTTTTGATTATGGGCCCATCCTTCAGCCCACCCAGCCTTTCAACACCTTCCAGTCCTTCCCAGCCCCCCCAGCCTGCCACCATGCTATAGCTTCGTTTCCCCAGCCTCCACTTCCCCAGCTCCCCGACCTACACTCCCCTCTCTCCCTAAACCTTCTCCCTTGTTCCCTACCCTACTCCTCCCTTTCCCCATTCTTCCCCTCGGTTCCCCTACCCTACACCCCTCCCTCTGCCCAGCCTCCACCCCACACGGCTCTATAATTGCACCGTACTGGGAGACAACCTGACACGGGATTCTCAAAGATTTCTAAGTTATATTTCCCTCAGCTAAGTTATATTTCCCTCAGCTAACTGGGGTCATGAGAACAGAGTTAAATAGCGTTCTTAAGCTACGATTCAGAGACGGATTCTCAAAAGTGACGATGATAAACTATGCTTCTTAATTGGAGGTGTGAGAACGTGTTTCTAACTTGATCACGTAAGCAACGACGCCGCAAACTTGAAGGCTATTATGGCGTCGAAGTTCCCTTGAGACTTTGCTGTTACTAGGTGTGTGTGTGTGTGTGTGTGAAGCAAGAAATATAACATGACTGTGAAACAAAAAAAAATATTTCGATTGTGAACGAAACGAAAATAAAATGGTAACTGTTTGTGACATAAAAATAAATACGAGACATAAAAAAATAATGAAATGGGTTGAGGCATAAATTTCTGTAGCGTAATTGTGTAAGATGTAAAAATTTGCGCCCCGTTAAAACACTTGTTTATCTTAAATTACTTTATGGCTCTGGTGAGTGAGACAGATGACCGAGGAACCTGAAGCTGACCTACTACAGGAGTTTGTTGTTGTAGGAACCCCCTTCGTCAGGTCATCCTCCATCTTCTACTACTACCCTTCTACAGGAGACTTTCTTCAGGTTATACTCCAACTAATCTACTTCAGGTGTCATTTATCTACTTCAGAAAACCTCCCTTTATCCCCCCTACCTCTCTCCTTCTCTTCCTCTCTCTCTCTCCCTCCCTCCCTTTTTCTCTCATTTCCTCCTTCTCCGTCCTTCAGTAATCCTCCCTTCATCTCTCTCGTCCAAACAACTTCCCTCCATCTCATTCAAATCCTTTCCTTCTCTCCTTCAAACATCTTCACGCCTTTCCTCTCCTTCAGACATCCTTCCCTCCCTCCCTCCCTCCCTCCCTCCTCAGCCAGGTGTGCCCGTCGCAGAGGAGGCAGGTATACGGTGGAGGGCCCTTGTAGATAGGTGGAGGAGGTGGAGAGGCGAGATCCTGCAGGTTTTATTAGGCTGTATGACCCTCCTACACCCTACACACACACACACACACACACACACACACACACACACACACACACACACACTTTCACGTACGGCTTATTTAACTCAGTAAAAATTATCCGTATTTAGTGAATTCTCAGGTACTATAGGCACCTGTTATTTGAGATTAATTAATGAAGGAAAAGTCACCTGGTTTGTGGATCTTTATAGGGGTACAGGTGTGTTATTTGCCAGCGGCGGGAAGGTGAATTTTTTCTTTTGATTTTAATTAAAGATTTTTTTTATTTATTTCTTTATTTATTTTTTTAAATGTCGGAAAATATTGTCTTAAATGTTATGGGTTTAAATATTGAGATTTGTATTATTATTATTATTATTATTATTATTATTATTATTATTATTATTATTATTATTAATTATTATTATTTGGTGATGAATATGTTTTCCATTTAATTCTAGATTTTGGTGATAGATTTTCACTGATATCACTGTACTGTATACGACTGTACGTCAAACACCCGATACGTCAAACGCTTACGAACGACGTATGCTGAATCCGGATCATCGTCGGGTATCTGCCACGAGCCTTACAAATCTCTGTAATTTGTTCTTGAATTGCTGGATCAGTCATGGGTCTTGAAACCTCACGAGGAAACCCAACCCAATCCAACCCAACCCAACCCAATCCAACCCAACCCAACCCAACCCAACCCAGCTCGACCCGACGTGACCTGACCTGACCATATTTTCTTATACACACGCTATTGATGCTTAAGAAAATACACCAAGACAGTTTAAAATTTGTGTATATTGCCACTGTCAGTATTATAAACACTACCATTTGTATAGTTTAGGGCAGTTGTATAGTTGTATAGTGCCCCCTTGCTAGACCAGCTTGTTCCTGTATAGTGTTGTATGAACGAGCAGGTGTATGAATGGGACCAATCAGAAGCCTGACATCAGCATACGTCATACAACACCCTCAGCTGATTGGTCAATTAATCGCATGATTCAAGGAATATGGCGGGCCGATTGTGGTTGTGTGGAGTTGGTGGTGGAATGGTTATAGTTGTGGTGGTTATGTGGTGAGGGTGATGGTGGTAGTAGAATGGTTATTGTGGTGGTAGTGTTGGTTATTGTGGTATAGGTTATAGACCATTAACCCCGATAAACACGACCATTATACACCATTCAGTTTAGTTTAAGTGTTTTCCGATTTACCGATATCCCGATAAAGTGAGTTTACGGGAGACAGACAGACACACACACACACACACAACGGGCCAGCAGACAAGGCTTTATCGGAGTGTGTTTTGAGGAATGGTGTAGTTAAGGGTCGTTAAGCAGAGACAGTCATGTACTCTCTCTCTCTCTCTCTCTCTCTCAGTAAAAATTTATATCAGAATGAGAATAGTGTGTGTGTGTGTGTGTGTGTGTGTGTGTGTGTGTGTGTGTGTGTGTGTGAGTGTGTGTGTGTGTGTGTGTGTGTGTGTGTGTGTGTGTGTGTGTGTGTGTGTGTGTGTGTGTGTGTGTGTGTGTGTGTGTGTGTGTGGAGTGTGTGTTAGGAGATCAATACAGGTGGTAGAGGGAGTAAACATAACAGATGGTCACAGATGGCGGACAAACACCCACCCACTCACTCTACGCCAAGGGGAGAGGGAAGGGAGGGGAGGGAGAGAGGGAAGGGAGGGGGAGGGGGAGAGGGAGGGGGACAAAATCGGCTGGTGGGAAGGAGGGGACTAGGAGGAAATGGCGTAGGGTATATAGGGGAGAAGAAGATAAGAATAGGGAAATAAGAGGATAGATAGACAGACATACAGTACACAACACTCACTCTATACCGTAAGGAGAGCGAGGAAGGACGATAGTAGTCTAGTAGTAGCAGTAGTAGTAGTAGTAGTAGTAGTAGTAGTAGTAGTAGTAGTATATGACCAAATCGGGGCTAATAATATGTCTCAATACCTTTTTAATTATCTCTATAGTGACGTAATACCTATTTGATGATGATGATGATGATAATGATAATAATAATGATAATAATAATTCTCAATCAAGTCTCCTTTAACTCTCTTTACTTTTCCTCCCCTAACTAATTAGCCCCTCTCCCTCTCCCTCTCCCCTCCCTCCTCCCTCACTCCTTTAACTCCCCCCTTCACCCTCCAGTCCTCCCCTCCTCACTTCCTCCACCACTCCCTCCTCTCTACTTCCCCTTCCCTCTTCCCCCAACTCCCCCACTCCCCTCCCCCCTTCTTCCTCCCCATTCCCTCTTCACCCCACCACGTGAATATCAACTTAGGTGTTTAAATTATTCAGAAGTCTTGTCCTCCCACGATGAATATTTAACAGGTGAGCACAATATGAACTTTGACCTCAGATGACCTTGTGAGGGTAGTTTTAGAACCGCTGTCGAGTAAAACAGATGAATAATTGTTGTGTGATATTGTTAGTGGAGAGATGAAGTGAATAAAGCAACTGTGTGAAGGAAAGAGGAAGAGGAGTGAGGAGAAAAGGTTGAAATGTGACGATTTTTTTAATAGTTTCTTGGTAGTTTGAATTATTATTATTATTATTATTATTATTATTATTATTATTATTATTATTATTATTATTATTATTATTATTATTATTATTATTATTTGTATTATTTTCATTAACAAACAAGGTTCAAAGGTCATAATTTTTATTTAATACCTGACAACCAGAGAGAGAGAGAGAGCGAGAGAGTCAGGGAGGTGTGGGGGAGGGGGAGGCAGTATGGTAGTTAACGCTCGTTTGTGAAGACACTTATGATTTATCTAACGGGGTTGGTGACCGCTGATGTAGCTGGCCAGTTGTGCGTGTCCTGTGGCTGAGAGAGAGAGAGAGAGAGAGAGAGAGAGAGAGAGAGAGAGAGAGAGAGAGAGAGAGAGAGAGAGAGAGGCAAAGAGACAGAAGAGGGATAAACAGAGTGAAGGACACACACACACACACACACACACACACACACACACACACGACAAAAGACAAAGAAAAAGAGTGAATAGGCAGAAAACCGTGATGAATTGTTTTAGTTTAACAAATTTTAAGACAAGATTGAGAAGTTAAGTGAGGTCTTGACAGCGAGGTTGGGATCACTGTTCACTGACACACAGGACAGAGGTTCATACACAGAAGGAGATAATATAATATATAAGATCATAATCGATAGATACATTCCCATAAATTCAATTTGTGTTGTGTTAACCCAGTCGTTCAGTCCATTTATTTATATATTACACCTGCACCACCTGATCTACCTGTGTTTGTCTGCACAGGTGATTGCTAATAGCTTCTTGTGTTATACTTCTCACCAAATCGGTATTTCAAGTGTGTAATTAATAACAGCCAAGGAGGGAAAAACATTAAAAGCTTCAGTGTTACATAGATAGATTCTTAATTAAGTTTGACGTCTGTGTGTTAGTCTTCAAATGTTAACACTATAATTATGGTACCGTATTAAATCAAGATATATTCCCATATAAAGAAAGCAGCTGAGTTATTTTTTCGTGTTTACGTATGCTTATAGATTAGCTAGATATGATTGGATATTTATAGGGTTAGGTAGGGAATTATATCGGATTGATAAGATTGGAGTCGATTGGAGATTGGGGGAGTTCCTTCACTCAATAGTTCTGGTAGGTACCGTTTTCTATGAGACTAGAGGGTGAGGTGGGGTAGGGGGACTCAAGGAAACTCACCCAAACTCATTGTCGTAAAAAGTTGAATTCTAGGCAGTAAACGTTGTCATCATCATCGTCTCTGTGTGTGATGGAAGCTTCCCTCCTGCGGTAATGAGAGGGAGGAAAGGAAAGGAAGGAAGGTTAGGAAGAGGAAAGGAGGAGAGAGAGGGAGGTGCAGGAGGAAGGAGAGGAAGAGAAAATGGAGGGATGTAGGAGAGGAGTTGGTTGATGGGAGAGGAGGAATGAGATAAAGAGAAGCGAGGGAGGTAATGGAATGAGAGAGAGAGAAGAGGTAGAGGAAAAGGAACGAGAAGGAAGGAGAGAGGAGTACAAGGACGAAGGAGAAGCAGGAGAAAAGAAAGGGAGAAGAGAGGGGGGGGAGGGGAAGGAGAGAGAGGTAAAAGATTGAAGGAAGAAAGGAAGTAGGGGAAGGGGAGAAGAAAAAGAAAATAGAGTAAAGGGACAAGACTGTAGAAGGAGAGAGAGAGAGAGAGAGAGAGAGAGAGAGAGAGAGAGAGAGAGAGAGAGAGAGAGAGAGAGAGAGAGTTAATTTAGCCTCGGAAAAGACAATAATCCGAGACAGTTGCCAACGAGTTATTTTTTCCCTGACAAGTTGAGAGAAAATAACTTATTGTGTGTCAGTTAAGTGAAAGTATAGAAGAGTTAAGAAAGTTGAAATTATTATTATTTTTTAGTGAAAGTTGATCAGTTAATTGGACGTTTCAATTTAGGTAAAATTATCATTATTGTTATTGTTATTATTATTATTATTATTATTATTATTATTATTATTGTTATTATTATATGGACAAATCAGACACGAATGATATAAAGACACGAATTTAAAAGCAAAATATAAGAGTTTTTTCCATCATTAATCTTGAAGAAATTAGTGATATATATTTTTGCGGAAATATTTATAATCCAAGAACTTTACGAATGAGAGATGAAAACAAAATAGTAAAGATGAATAATGAGAAGTGAAGAATAGATGAAAGAGTAAAGATAAATATGAAGAGTAAATAAGTATGATAATGAGAACGTAATACTGAAAATACATGATTGAATAAAGAAGAATAAAAAGTTAGCGATAATGATTGAATCCCCTTTAATAATAATAATAATAATAATAATAATAATAATAATAATAATAATAATTTCCACGTGAAAAATATTAAAGAAAAAATTTACCAGTTTACGTGTTTGCGGTAAGGAAAGACGTAGAAAGGCTGATAATAAAGTTAGAACGAAGTAAAACAATAAGGTGTGGGTGGGGAGGGGGTGTTGGCACGTAATTTATCTGAGCGTGTTGAGATTACTGAAGGCGGTGCTGTATAAGTATTGAGGCTCTTGGTAACTACTACTACTACTACTGAGGTTATAGTTCAGCATAGGAGAAGCAATTACTCTTTTCTGCTGTTAGGTCACGGGGTCAAAGGTCAAGATAAGGTTGTTACTGTTCTCTAGATGCTTCTGTTGATATGGCTTTTGTGTGTATAATTTAACTTCTTGGTGGTTGGGCTGGAGGGTGGGCTGGTGGGTGGGCTGGTGGGTGGTTGGGAGGGTAAGGTAGCCTATCAAGCCAATCACAAGTGGGTGGAGCGGTGAGTGTGGGTGGGTGGGTGATCGAGGGCGGACAGAACATTATGGACGGTAGGACGGGTGGGTGGACAGACTAGCGGGCGATGGGGCGGACTGAGTGACAGGAGCAGGAGGGGGACGGAGTGACGGGCGGGAAGGTGGGTGGGTGGGTGGGAGTGACAGAGTGACGGGCGCGGAGGGGCGGAGAGAGTGACGGTGGACAGGCGACACAAATCTCCTTGATGCAATTTATTGGATCCATATTTCTGACTTCATTTTTTATGGTAAGACCTAGACCTCCTCCCAGGACACGTTTTATATCACCACTGTTAACCCGTTTGTTCACTAGAAAAAAAAAGGAAGAGAAATTCTCCCTTTTGCAGCGTCTTGTTAGATTGTAGTCATTCTCCCTTACTCACCTACCCACCTACCTCCCTTACCCACCCTCCCTCACTACCCACCCCACTACTACGATTTAATGAAAGGAGAGGTTAATACTTCGGTTCAGGAAGCTTATGTTTGATATATTTTCCCACCCATCATTAACGAAATCCTAGTGGCTAGTGGGTATAAAAGACGGTCTTTAACGACGTACATGCAAGTGTGAAATCCAATAGCTCACCTGCTATTACTTCCTATTAATTTACTTACCGTTTCTATTATTTTCTTCTCTTTTCCTCTCCCCTCCCATGTTAAAGTCAGTAATTTGTCACTTTACTTCACCATCATCGATTCATCGTCATCATCAGGTTCTGGGACGTTTAGAGTAGTTATCCCTGTTAATTTAATAAAAGAAAATGGTTATTGACCTATGACTGATGAAGGGGTGACTACAGTATATGGATTTAACGAGTACTGTAGCTTTACTGGGCTCTATGCTCTTATAGATGTATGTTTATTCAGTAAAATCGTTAAAAAATTTATTGATTCAGTACGTGTATAGACAATACAGGTATAAAGTGTGTAAAATATGATGAAAGATGCCAAAGCGCTCAAGTTTCGCAGATAACATAACACAGCGCAGATAGTGAGTTACTATCCCTAAACACGAACGCCGCTGGAGGGAAGGATATATTGAGCCTACATTACCCACTACCTGATATTCACCACCAACAACACAAACGACAAATAACTAAGTCTACATTACATTTAAATAATTACAGTTTATAACAAAGGTCAACTATTTCGCTACAGACACGCTTCTCTCCGCTTGCTGTGCCCTTATATACCGATGTCTTTCCTGAGTTGGATGTTTCTTAACGTGCGTAAAACAAAACTAACTATGATGTCATATCCCAAGAGGTTATACAGGTATTGCGATTTAATTATTTTATTCCAAGAAGGAGTTACAAATATTATTACATTAAGAAATGTACTTCTCAATCAGGCATACCAACCCTTCCCATACAACAAGAGCTATACCGCTCATCCTCCAATACTTTAACCAGTTGTAAAGGTATTTTTCTTACTGGGTGTACGTACATTGTTGAAGATTTGGTGTGTGTGTGTGTGTGTGTGTGTGTGTGTGTGTGTGTGTGTGTGTCACTAGATTGGTCATTATCACGCTCTCATAACATACGTGGCTGATCAGTAACACCTCTCCCTCTCCATGACACCTGGTAGCCTCACACACACACAACATAATAATTAATTACTGTGTACATATGACATATATATATATATAACTATGTGTTCATCCATTTCTTGGGGCCACTGAACTGTTATCAGAGCTACAAGTTAACAGGATAAATACGGTCACGACAGGTAGTTATCTCTGACTGATTTATGACCTCTGCATAGTGAGTAATTGAGGAAATATAAGTTTGGACACACACACACACACACTATATAGTAATTCCCCCTATGGTACATCTCTCCGTCTTTATAATGAACAAAATGAATTACATATATATTGCCAAAGGAAATTATGTACAGTAATTAAAATATTGAAATAAACACTGTAATGTATACTACAAACCTATGTTGGTGTGTGTGTGTGTGTGTGTGTGTTACTTTATATAGCTACAGAAGAAAGTACTGTATATGGAGACGATTTAAATTGATGCTACTGGTGGAGGCAAGAACACCTGTCCACACACCTGCCTCGTGAGAGTCGTGACACACCTGTTTAGAATCCTGCCACCTTTCTGAGTCAGTAAACTTCAGGTGTGTGTATGAGCGAGAGAGAGAGAGAGACAAAGATGAGTTAGTGAGTTGAGAGAGAGAGAGAGAGAGAGAGAGAGAGAGAGAGAGAGAGAGAGAGGTCCAATTCTCTCACACGGTCACCACTTGAAAACAAAATGAACCTAACTCAACCTTTAAGATATTGACAGGTACTGAAAAATAGGTACTGAGCTTACCTGTATTTACCTGGTGATAGTTAACGGTATTATAGGTGAAGGTGTTGATGAGAGATAATTACCTATATTTACCTCTTAATTTTAATGAGAAAATATCCACAGGTGTTAAAGACAGGTAGTTCATATACCCCTATGTACGTCACACTGGCAATTGAAATATTCGCAGGTGCTGAGGAGGTCTTTTGATAAACCAAGTGTGTATATACGTGTGAAAAGAGATGATATACAGATGGCACACTCATCCATACGTCCATTGGTGAGTCATCTTATGTTGTCGATAGCGTATTACTTCCTGGTACCCTGATGCACCCAAGATAATTCCCGCCTTTATTACAATAGGTATGTCAGATCCCTCTTATAGGCGTCAGGAACAAGGGTTGAAAGACCTTTGTATGACTTTCAGGCGTTTTTCTCACGAACGTTTTATTTCTCGCACGACAAAACAACAAACGTTCATGTCAATTTATCTACCTGGCTGTTAGGTTATGCAAACTACCGCCATAGTAGTTACGTAACAGCAATTAGGTGATAGGACTAATTAGGCATTCCCTGAGAGTTGTTAGCGAATGATATCAGCTCAGATCTATGTGTCGACCACGTGACCTGAGACCCTACAACCATAAGTAATACATACATACATACATACATACATACATACATACATACATACATACGCACACAGCTGTTTACATACATACATACGCACACAGCTGTACACATAATTACCCACATATAAAACATATACGTTCATGAGTGTTGAATCGCTCTCCAACTTATTGCATTAGTAAGCAATGTATATTATGGCATCTAATGACCCACCTGAAGCAACCATCATAACTCACATGCGCTGTAAACTTCCTGCAACACAAATCAACCAATCAACCACTGTACACCTCTTCCTGCAACAGTAATCAATCACTCCTGCAACATCAACATCCACGATAACATTCATCACATTATCCCGGAGTTGGTTACGTGCTATCGGTGACGTCATGGTTGACACACGCCAATTGGTTATCGCAGACCACAGCGGCAGACATATGGTTAGTCTCACTCCTGACGACAAACAGGTGAGGTGTACAGGTGTGACTGGCTGGAGTGTTCACGTATGTAGGAGAATATAATTTTGTTTGTTTGTTTTTATATAGTGTGTGTGTGTGTGTGTGTTTGTTTAAGTGAATTTGTATAGACGTTTCTTCACTTGTATTATAAACGAGCTTGTTTGTATATTAAGTCATGGTATAAAGTTGCTGTTAGTAGACCTGATAATATGCTACATTACTGATGGATCAATGCTGACTGTATGTTTATCTGTTAAAATGTTAGAAATTAATGGATCATATTAGAACACTGCTTAATTATAACACATGCTGATACACGTGGCAGAGGAAGGCAGTGTGAGGGATGTGTGTGAGGGAGGTGTGTGAGGGAGGAGTGTGAGGGAGGAAGACAGTGTGAGTAAGGTGTGTGAGGGAGGTGTGTGAGGGAGGAAGCAGTGTGAGGAAGGTGTGTGGAGGAGGAAGCAGTGGAGAAGGTGTGAGAGATGGAGATATTTTTAGAAGTGGGGATGCTGGATGGAGAGGACCGTGAGACAACTAGCACAACAGGACCAAATATATATAATTACAAGGAATAAATTCGTGATAGAGAGCCTTTACAATTGGTCGGTAGTGTAGTGGAGCATCACGTGCGCTCATATGCAAACCCCGGTTCATCCCAAGGAAACATTTTTATTTATTTGGTTTTTACGGATTTTATTGTCGATTAGCCATCAGAAGATAGATGACGCACAATGTAGAGAAGTTTAGAAGGAGCTGCAGCGCTCTATATTGGTAAGGATTAACAAGTAGCGTAAGGTGCGGTGTGTGTGTCGTGTTTAGGTGTCGCAAGAAAAACATGGCCAATTAATAACTCAATTTCAGTACCGCCTGCACTACCACTTTTTAGAAGACCCGCCGCCAGCGTTTATCAACAAACTCACGCATTTTAATTAAAACACGTAAAATATTGAAATCCAAATCTTTAACTACTCAGGCTAATGCATGTAAGGTCATGGTTAATTCTCTTTATGGTGCCATGGCATCCCAAGGAATATTTGAAGATGCAATAGTTCCATCGATGGTGTGAGAGGTTGGAGTCATAGACCATGTTTTCTATAGACTTTATTATAACAGCGTCAGCTGGGCACTGGCCATCAGGCGCTGCCAAGGACAAGCCCCCCCACTCAACATGGGAAAACATATCGTACGATGGTACACTCTTACATCTCCCCCCCAAGTTAAAAGGAAATGACAATGCACCTTTGAACTAACAAAAGGAAAACAATGCATTCATAAAAACAACAATAATGCAGGAAAAACCAGTCAAACAAAGGAAAAAAAAAACAAACACAAAAAACAAAACAAAAAAAACCTCTAAACTGATTTTACATCACATACACTACACCACGTAGTCCGTCAACCAGCCCGGAGGCCTACGGCCTCTCCTGGGCCTGGCCGCGCTCGACTGGGGAGGGGCCGTGGGTGCGGAGGAGGGCGCGGGTATGGAGGGCACAGCAGAAGGGGGCCCAGGAGGCACAGCTTGGTGCACCACCGGAGTAGTAGGCACAGGTGTGGAGCCGTTTCGCAAGTGGCGTCTGTTTCGGATGGACACCCTGCCACTGCCACCCAACCTGACGGCATACTGCCTGTGAGGGCGGGCTTCCACCACTATGCCTGTCCTGTCCCAGAGCTTCGTAGCTGCGTCCTGCACACACACCTGCGTGCCCACGACTAGGGGAGCCAGCTGGCGGGATACCTCCCTCCGCGACAGGACCCCATCCTGTGTTTCGGCCAAGCGCACCTCCCTCATACGAAGTGCCCGCCGCCAGTGCTGGTCCACCTTATAGTGCTGTCTGGCCACGGGAACGCCGTCATGGAGCTGGCGGCCGGTGGCAAGTTGGGCGGGCGACTTGTTCACCCCCCGCAGAGGCGTGTTCAGGTACTGGAGGAGGGCCTGGGATGTCCTATCGCAGTCCAGGCTACCCCCGGGCCCTGTATTATCCCTGAGGAGCCTCTTGGCAGCCTTGACCCCAGCCTCTGCCCTGCCATTGGACTGGGGGAAGTGGGCCGACGAGAGGCGCACCTCGACCCCCCATGACTTGAGGAAATCTGTCATCTCAAGGCTGGCAAGGTTGGTACCTCCATCTGTGGAGATCTGCTCAGGTACCCCCCACCTCGTGAAGTAGGCCCGCAGACTGGCGATGATTTTTCCAGAGGTGGCCTCGTTGGGGAAGTGGGCGATCTCCAGCCAACCTGTCAGTCGGTCAGCATATGCTAGGTACGTGCGGCCCTGCAGGTGGAACAAATCGGCCACCACTTGTTGAAAGGGATAGTCTGGCGCTGGGGTCAGAACCAACGACTCCGGAGGCTGGGAAGGGGCGTGGGTCTCGCAAGCAGCACACCGGGACCGATGATACTGCAGGTCACCCTCCATGCCAGGCCAATAGACAGACTGCCGGGCCCGCCTGAGCATTGAGTCGAGGCCCTGGTGCCCCACATGCAGGTTAACGGCGACCCGGTGGCGGAGGGAGTCGGGGATGACAAGGCGCACGCAGCCCTGGTCAAAGGTGTAGGTGACCAAACCCCTGACCACAGCCAACCTGTCCCTCACCGAGAAGTACGGGCGCAGACAGGCCACCTCCTGTGACTTGTGGGGGTGCCAGTCGCCCGCCAGCACCCTCGACACTAGAATCTGGTACACTGGGTCGTCCGCCGCCGCTTTGCACACTGTGTCTTCGTCCATAGTGATGCACCCATCCTGATCCAGTGCTGCGATTGTGACTGCACACACTGCAGCGCACAGGTCCTCCTCTTGGTCCATGTCCTCCGCATCAGGCGCCGCCCTGAGGGAGGGGAAGCGGGATAGGGCGTCAGCTGCACAGTTCCGCTTCCCTGGCAAGTATTTGACCGTGAATCGGTACTGCAGGGTCTTCTCCTTGAGCCTGAACAGGCGCGGATTCGCCACATCCGTGAAGGCTCTGTCCCCTAGCAAGCCAACTAAGGGGCGGTGGTCCGTCACCAGAATGAGGTTCGGGCAGCCAAGGAGGAACAGCCTGGCCTTGCGCAGGCACCACACCACAGCCAGGGCCTCCCCTTCTACTGCAGCATAACCGGCCTCGGCCGTGCTCAGATGTCGGCTACCACACAGAGCCAACCGCCACCCTCCTCTGCAGCAGAAGGGCGTCTCTGGAGAGGCACAGGCACAGTATTGTTGCAGGACGACGAAGCCGATGCCCTCCCTGCTCCAATCAGTGACAGCTGCCGTAGGCCTGGATTTGTCGTAGTACACCAAGCCGTCTCTGGCCAACTGACAGATGGTGTCCTGGGCCTGGCGAAACTTGAGCCGCAGCTGGTCGTCCCAATACACCTGCTTGCCCACTGGCTTCTTGAGGAGCTCACGGAAGGGCTCCATCACAGGTGCAGTGGCAAGGAAGGGAGCCAACTGATTAACCAGGCCGTGCCAGGACCTGATGTCAGTGATTGATGGCTGATCCGGCATGGGGAAGTCCTTGATGGCTGACAGACGTTGGGCAGTGGGCTGGTACAGGTCCCACCCCAGGAGGAAACCCACAAACTCAGCTTCTCTCCTGCAGAACAAGAACTTTTCTGGTTTCAGCGTGATACCTGTGCGAGCGCAGGTCTCCAGAAAATCGTAAGTGTGCCAGAACGCCCCCTTCACACTGGAGTCATAGAGGAGAGTGTCATCCACGCACTTGTACTTGCGGGGCACATCCTGAATAGCGTCGTCAAACCTCTTGGTGTAAGCATCTGACGCTGAGCAATGTCCCATGGGCGTCCTGCAGTATCGAAAACGTCCCCACGGCGTGATGAATGTGGTCAGGCGTCTACTCTCCTCCTCCAACTCCACTTGATGAAATCCCCAAAAGGCGTCGGCGACGGTTTTGAACGAGTGCACTGGCACCCCAGACACCATGTCGAATGGTGCAGGTGTGTGGTGCGTCTCCCTCAGACAGCTTGCATTGAGGCGTTGGAAGTCCACAGTGCGCCTGGGCTGACCGTTTTTCTTGGCCACCACGACCATCCTGGCGCACCACTCCGTAGCCTCACCAGCAGGCACTGGCTGGATGACGCCTCTCCTGACGTCCTCCTCCAACTGGGCCTTCACCTCCGCTTCCCAGTGTTTCGGAACGGGAGCGGGTGTGTGACAGGCATAGGGGGTCGTGCCGGGCGTCAGGTGGATACGGTGAGGGGGACCAGTCATGACTGGCAGTGGGGACCTGCTGGTGTTGAATGCGGTAGACGAAAAGTGCGTGAGTAGCCATGCCTCCAGCCTGGCCACATTCTCCTCCAAAGGAGGCAAGGGTATCTCAACTGGCCTCGGCGGGAAACGGCTGCTCTCAGGTAAACGGTTCGGAGGTAGATCGTCGGCAGTGTGCCGCTCCCCTCCATCGCCCACGGCAGCCACAGCACGTCTATGGAGCGGGAAGTCGACAGGCACCAAGTTGAGGCACTTGCAGGCCTCCAATGACAGATAGAGGGCCTTGGCTGTCTGCACGAAGTAGACCTCCTGGACGGTGGACCCCTCGTCCACACCGAGGCGGCAGGGGGCGGACCCCAGACACTTGAGCTGTTTGTTCGCCACGTCCCTTAAGCCATTACGGGCCCGAAGTTGCCCCGGACACAAACCGATGTCCCGGAGCAGGGATGCGCCTGCCACACACACCATAGCACCCGTGTCGGCTACAGCCAGCACAGGGGTGGCGGGGGAATTGCCCCCGGCCTGGGACACGAACACTTGTAACCTGGGGTGGCGGGATAGCTGGGCTGTTGCCACTGTAACAGCGCCTGACACATCCACAGGAGCACTTAGGGTTGACTTACTCCTACAACACCTTTTGAAGTGACCAACCTTACCGCAATTGCGACATGTAGCCCCACTTGCAGGGCAGTTACTTTTACCAGGTGCATGTGACACGCCGCAATTACCACAGTGTCCTCGACTTGGGTGTGGAGGTCGGGCGGCAGCTACCTCAGGCTCACCGGTGACGTCATCACCACCCGCCACTGCCTCCGCAACTGTTCCCACCACTGCCTGGCCAGACGTACGACACAATACACCAGCATCTCTCACTGCTGCCTCAAATAACATGCATTTATTTCTAAGCACTTCAACACTATTATAACTAGAGTACCCCTGGAAAATTTCCCTTTTCAACACTGGGTTACTCAGGCCCACCATAACTTTACGTAATAGCATGTACTCAGAGAGGTCGTTATCACAGGTGGGACATTTAAATTCACACTCCACTGCTTCTGAGAAGCATCGTTGAAAATACCTTTTCATGGGCTCCTCTTCACCTTGTTTGCTGTTGAAAAACTCGTTCCATTTCACAGCTTGGTTTGAAGATTGAAGAACCATTCCACTGATGGCGTCCAGGGCTTCTTTGGGCGAGAGCTGCTCCCACTGACCGCTGGGGTATCTCGAGTCAATCACTCTTTGGAGTGCGGGGACGCAGTTCAGGCGAATGTGGAGTGTGGCCACCAGCTGTGGCCACCCGTTCAGCAGCACCCATGACTCCATGGACCGCCTCCATGTCCTAAACGCAGCTGCTGGCATTTCTGCCTCACACTTCTCTGGAGCGACAGCTGCTGAGGGCTTCATGACCGGCATAGAAGCATGACCACCGCCAGCACCTAGAGACGCCATCTGAGCCATCAATGCACTCATGGCCTGCTGCTGGGCGCGCGTGGTGTTCCCGGCCGGTGTAGAGAAGCCCTGGCGTCCCCTTGAGGGCGTCGAGAATCGTGGACGTGTAGGGGCCATGTCAGCGTTCTTGTCAGGGCTGTAATGGCGTGTCGGGCCCCGACATATCCTACTCACTGTGCGCCATGTGAGAGGTTGGAGTCATAGACCATGTTTTCTATAGACTTTATTATAACAGCGTCAGCTGGGCACTGGCCATCAGGCGCTGCCAAGGACAAGCCCCCCCACTCAACATGGGAAAACATATCGTACGATGGTACACTCTTACATTTACTGACGCAGTTAACCTAGAAACACCTCGTGTTATCACCTCACCTAAAACATAAAGTGAAATACAATAACATCAATGTTCAAAACTCGACGCAAGATTTGATATATTTACACTGTCTTATGAAGAAGAATATGGTTGACACTGAAACAATTGAATTATTTATTGCTGTAAAGTTAATGCATTTAACATATTACAGAGCATGTAATGTAGTATGGCAGTTTTGATTGGTCGCCAGAGGAACATGTACGTCAAGTAAAGCGGTATCTGATTGGTCATTGGGGAAACACACGCGTTTTGTCAGGCAGTCATATGGATTGGTCATAAGTAAAGCACATGTGTATTGTAAGGTGACATCTGACTGGTCGGTAGAAGAGTACACATGTCTTGTAAGGTGATATCTGATTGGTCGCCGGTGAAACAGGTGTGAGAGTGACGTCACGTAGCTTTCCATACGTGTGGTGACGGGAGTGTCGGTGTGGCTGAGTAGCAGGGTGTGTGTGTGTGTCTGTCTGTGTGTGTGTGTGTGAGAGAGAGAGAGAGAGAGAGAGAGAGAGAGAGAGAGAGAGAGAGAGAACTTATCCAATATTATGCCTCGACTCATTCCCACCTCCCCGGACACCTGCTTTAATGCGTAACACCTGATCTGTCAATTCTTCAAAGAGACCTCTCGGTGCATCTGTTGGCCCACAAGTGTCACCAACATGTGGAATTGCGTAGTAACTCCTGCCAGTAATATTTGAAAAGTTCGTATTGGCAGTTTATTTCATGAGTAAACGTACTTAGATGCGTGTTTATATTTTTAACATTTGTACATGGAAACGTGTACACTAAATAATAACACAACATAAATATAGGATCTATTGTGGATAAGACTTGAAGGCATTATATGTCCACTAAAGTCTATCATAAGGCTTACTGTATATTGCCATACCATTCATTAGTGACAGGAACTTAATTGAATTCGGTGTTATTGTAGAGTTAACAAAATATGAACATTAGCACCGGCATGTACAGTATAAGATAGATGTGTTACAGTGTTTAGTGGTAAGGCTGGGATGTGACCTTCATGTGGCATCTGTCTGGTCGAGTGAGGTCTTGTTTACTGTTGTCTGAATACATGAAGGTGCAAGGGACGATTAGGTTTCATTTTTCATTGTAATAATAATAATAATAATTATTATTATTATTATTAACGGTTTATTGAAAGAGATGGTAGTCGGAAGGCTGAAAATATACAGTTGTGTGCGCGTGTGTGTGCGCGTGTGTGTGCATGCAATTATCGGATATACAGTTCATGTTTAGGGAACACTTGTGGCACAACAAAACCACATATTATCCCAACACCGTCATTGCTTCGTATCCTCGTCCTCTAAATACTTGGACAGCGGGAAATGAGTAAACACACCGATACATTTTAAAATAGTTAGCCATAATATCTTAATATTTATTTTCTATAAGAGATAAAGAAGAAAACTTAACAATTTGGGAGACTATGATATTTTTTTAAAGTCCAGTTCTTCCTCTATATTTCTTGTGTAAATTGTCTATAAGGGAGATACAATTAAAGTTGTGTTCTCTCTCTCTCTCTCTCATTTATATTTGAACATACCGTTGTGTTCTAGGCCGCTAAAATGAAGAAGTCTTCGCTGGTGTTGGTGGTGGTGGTGCTTCTGCTGGGTGAGTATAACACTGATTCATAACACTGACTCGTAATAACACTGACTCATAATAACACTGATTAGTAATATCACTGACTCGTAATAACACTGACTCATAATAACACTAACTCGTAATAACACTGACTCATAATAACACTAAGTACAGTAATTGTGGGTTGTGATAGCAATGATTTAATAATTATAACTCCATAAGTGACTCATTTACGGTGACACACACACACACACACACACACACACACACACACACACACACACACGTTCTAAGCACTCCACAACTACCAGTCATCCACCTTCCTTTGTTAAGATTTCTTCAGTAGATCTTTGGTTTGGATTTTATAGCAGATAACTATTAATAAAAATCAGAATAAGGTGATAACACGATGTTTAGTCTACAGGTGGTATTTTACCTTATTATCTTATTTGCCTAATGTACATCTTAATTAGAGGTCATCATGCGGAGAGAAGAAGGTCAATTGGTGTGCAGTATCCCTCCCTTGTTCTTGATCGTCTTGAAGCCCAGTGCTCTTCTCGACTCGACAGCTTGGTCCCGTAGACTGTTCCATAAGTATACCACCCTCCTGGTGAGCTTGTAGTTGTGTCCCCTCATGGTGGTGGTGGTGGTGCGTGACATCATGAAAAAAATAGCCCGGGTTCACGTTTTCCATCCCTTTTAATATCTTGATTTTGTCTGAGATCTGCTCTATTTTGTCCGGTCTGAAGAGTTGTTAGACCTAAGACCCTCAGTCTACTTGGATAATTGAGATGACATAGTTCCAGAATCATCTTACTCGCTCTCTGTTGCACATTTACTAAGGATGTGGAGTTTTTCTGTAGGCTGTTTGACAGATAGAGATTTCTAACGTCTTCAGTGAAGTTTTGTCTCTTTTTTCCCCCTCCTTCAGTGTGGTACAGACGGTATGGGGTAACTTGATGTCTCAGTAAAGATATATTGACTTAGTGATAAGTGTAAGGGGTGTTTGGTCCCATACCGTGAACCTCGGCCCACGAGAAGCACTTAACACCACCTTACATTCTCCTCCTCCCTCTTATGACTCGACCAAACCTACACCAGATTATCGTTCATTCTCCTGCCTGTACTGGGGCTCTTGTGGTAGGAGTGGATATAAGGACTCAGCTCTTGTCTTAAAGGTTACTAGTTCGATTCCAGGGCATTCCCACACCACCCAGCTGTATATAGGTGCCTAACTGTACATGTTGGAGGAGGTGAAGGCCTTCTTGTGTACCGAAGGCTGTATCCACACTGCCCTAAACAGGTAGTCCCGCCTATGAGACCCATATTGATGCCTTCGCCCACCACAGGCTACGTCAGCTGCAAGTGTAATCGAATGGTGAGTACGGACGACCGCTACCGGAATATCGAAAATTGTGCCATCAGCCGGGTGTTCCGCCCTGTGTGTGGCTCTGATGGCTGTAAGTACATCAATGGTGACGCCCTCATCTGTGCCCAGAATCAAGATCGTGCCCAGGGGAAATCAGGTGAGACTAGAGGACCCTCCAGGGCCTTCACTTACAACTCCTGTTTGTACAGTACAAGTACAGTGTGTGTGTGTGTGTGTGTGTGTGTGTGTGTGTGTGTGTGTGTGTGGCTAAAATAACAGTATAGTTAAAATTCACAACTTTTTAGAAATTCATTGCTCTTTATGATGGAACCTTAAATTTATTGGATTGGAAGATTCGCCTGACAGTATCTCACTCTACAGATGTAAACAAAATAAATTAAACCATACACTCACTCTACAGATATAAACAAAATAAATTAAACCATACACTCACTCTACAGATATAAACAAAATAAATTAAACCACACACTCACTCTACAGATATAAACAAAATAAATTAAACCATACACTCACTCTACAGATATAAACAAAATAAATTAAACCATACACTCACTCTACAGATATAAACAAAATAAATTCAACCATACACTCACTCTACAGATGTAAACAAAATAAATTAAACCATACACTCACTCTACAGATATAAACAAAATAAATTAAACCATACACTCACTCTACAGATATAAACAAAATAAATTAAACCACACACTCACTCTACAGATATAAACAAAATAAATTAAACCATACACTCACTCTACAGATATAAACAAAATAAATTAAACCATACACTCACTCTACAGATATAAACAAAATAAATTCAACCATACACTCACTCTACAGATGTAAACAAAATAAATTCAACCATACACTCACTCTACAGATATAAACAAAATAAACTCAACCATACACTCACTCTACAGATATAAACAAAATAAATTAAACCACACACTCACTCTACAGATATAAACAAAATAAATTCAACCATACACTCACTCTACAGATGTAAACAAAATAAATTAAACCATACACTCACTCTACAGATATAAACAAAATAAATTCAACCATACACTCACTCTACAGATGTAAACAAAATAAATTCAACCATACACTCACTCTACAGATATAAACAAAATAAACTCAACCATACACTCACTCTACAGATATAAACAAAATAAACTAAACCATACACTCACTCTACAGATATAAACAAAATAAATTCAACCATACACTCACTCTACAGATATAAACAAAATAAATTCAACCATACACTCACTCTACAGATATAAACAAAATAAATTCAACCATACACTCACTCTACAGATATAAACAAAATAAATTCAACCATACACTCACTCTACAGATATAAACAAAATAAATTCAACCATACACTCACTCTACAGATATAAACAAAATAAACTCAACCATACACTCACTCTACAGATGTAAACAAAATAAACTCAACCATACACTCACTCTACAGATGTAAACAAAATAAACTCAACCATACACTCACTCTACAGATATAAACAAAATAAACTCAACCATACACTCACTCTACAGATATAAACAAAATAAACTCAACCATACACTCACTCTACAGATATAAACAAAATAAACTCAACCATACACTCACTCTACAGATATAAACAAAATAAACTCAACCATACACTCACTCTACAGATGTAAACAAAATAAACTCAACCATACACTCACTCTACAGATATAAACAAAATAAACTCAACCATACACTCACTCTACAGATATAAACAAAATAAACTCAACCATACACTCACTCTACAGATGTAAACAAAATAAACTCAACCATACACTCACTCTACAGATATAAACAAAATAAATTCAACCATACACTCACTCTACAGAGGATCTGGTGGTGAAGGAAGCTGATGATGAGCTGTGTGAGGATAATGACACTACAACAGGCAACACAATCATCACTGAAGCTGACAACGGCACAACAGTACTCACCACAACGGCAGACACAACAGACTGATGGATTAGCAATGTAAACAACAGAAAAAAAAGACCAGCAGCATTAGCAGTAGAATGGTGTAGGTCAACAGCCGAATGTAAACAAGATCAACAACAGGAACATAAAGTAAACAAGATCAACAACAGAAACGGTAAAACGGTGGATCAACAGAGGCCACAGTGTTAGTTTATTAGAAAATAAATTATTCAGTATAATAATAAAAACTTGGAAATAGTATTGAATCTTTTAGTTGTTCGAGGATATTATTATTATTATTATTATTATTATTATTATTATTATTATTATTATAACCACCTCACCAATCTATTTAAAGAAAAATATATAACAATACAATCTTCCTATAACTATATTGTGTGAGTTTGAAAATATATTATCTTCTAGTAAAGTAAAAAGAACGTTATATTTGATTTACACATTGAATGATATATGAGTGTTATGGGATTTCATTATTTAATCATTCTTGCTGGGTCTGTTTATGTGTTATAGTCATTAACTCTCAAATAAAATATGCAATTATCTCTCATTTTATTATATTAT
The DNA here is from genome assembly GCF_018991925.1 of Homarus americanus. Lineage (NCBI taxonomy): Eukaryota > Metazoa > Arthropoda > Malacostraca > Decapoda > Nephropidae > Homarus > Homarus americanus. The sequence goes on from NW_024752653.1 coordinate 58,640, forward strand.
GTTTCCCTATTATCGTCTCTTTTTTTTAGGTTTATTTTAAGCTCAAATAATGGTAATTGGTTTTTTAAGGGGGGGTGGGGGCAGGGGGGAGGTATTCTGTGTGGATGATCGTTTTTTATGGTTCAGGAATGTTAATGTTTTCAGCGCCAGGCCTTCGTGGGTGTTAGGCACCGACTATTATCAGAGACCGAATGTGAAAAGGGTTTGGTTTAAAGTATGGCCTCAGATGGGTCCACTGCAACGATTTTAATGTGTTTAGTTCTTAAGAGAATGAGAGCAGGTGCAGATAACACTAATATATCGGAGGTAATGGGTCTCTGTGCATACACTTGATAGGTTTTATTAAATCCTTATTAGTACCTATGAAAACCTTTTTAAGTTACCCTTGTAGTTACTTCCGTTTTCTCTCGTATCAGAAATTTATGGGGGAACTATTCTCTTCTTTCTGATCATATGCCATGAACCAGTCAAATCAACCCTGTCTTAGAAGAATTTAATTAGGTTATGTTCGTGCAGCTGCTGTCACAAAAATGTATGAAAATAATATAATGAGTTTATTGGGATCTCTCTCGATGTGAGGGATAATAAGTAACTCCATTTTTTTTTCATTTTATTGGAAAATTACAAAAAAACCTACTCTAAAATTTTAGTTCAATGAATGAACGGCACAACATGGATAGAGATGTTTTCCGGAAACGTTTGTAGCAATTCTCAAGCGACTGTCTGGGTGCAGTTCCTATTACTTCACAACACACACATCAATCAGGTACACGTACCAATCAGAACGCACACCAGTCAGAGACCCATAAGATATTACAACTGTAAAGAGTTTGATCCATGTGTCAGGATGTAAAGAGCAGACAGTATGGCGTAGGAAAGAATTGCATGGTTTATTACTTCTCAAAGTGATATACGTCTGCACAAAGATGCACTTAGGCAAGATGATCAGACGAACATTGCAACATAAAACTGCAGACAAATGTTCATTCAGTATGTGCGGTTTACTTTTTTTTTTACAAATTCCCTTGTGTTTGTTGTATTGAGGACGTCACACCCAAAACTACAGTATGTACTTCACCATCTCCTCCACACAGCCGTACTTCACCTCCTCCACACAGCCGTACTCCACCATCTCCTCCACACAGCCGTACTCCACCATCTCCTCCACACAGCCGTACTCCACCATCTCCTCCACACAGCCGTACTTCACCATCTCCACACAGCCGTACTTCACCTCCTCCACACAGCCGTACTCCACCATCTCCTCCACACAGCCGTACTCCACCATCTCCTCCACACAGCCGTACTCACCTCCTCCACACAGCCGTACTCCACCATCTCCTCCACACAGCCGTACTCCACCATCTCCTCCACACAGCCGTACTCCACCATCTCCTCCACACAGCCGTACTTCACCATCTCCGCCGTAACTCGACCATGCACGAGGGATTAAAGATAACATTACATCAACTGCACCGTCAGATCTAAAACTCACATATCGATGTTTTGGTGTGTTGCTTTCTCATTGGACTTTTAATATAAACACCAAGGGACTTTGTAAACACCGCGTAGATGTTGGAAAATTACTAGACAAGGAATAGTAGTGCGAGGAGGCGGACGTATATAATGCAACAGCAGGAAACAAATGCACAAAGGAAAAATGCAAACCGTACAGCTGCACATAGAGACAATGATATATATATACAAAGCAAAACTGTAATTAAACAGACACGCGCGATCAAAGCTGAAGTTAGATACACATAACTAAGCATTAAATTGTCATCAGTCGCGTTTTAGTACAGAAATATACCGAGAACAGAGTAATTCAGAGATTTTAAGAGATAAATTTTTAACCTTCAGATGTAAGTGTTAGAAATAATTAGAGATCTTAGCTACACATAACAAAAATATATGTAGACGTGTACGCACATAACAAAACAAAAGAGAATACATACACTAACCTACATTACAAAAACAAGTTTGGAGTCGAGACAGCTGTGTGGAGGAGGACCTAATAAAGATAGTGTGGGGGAACAACTGAGTTAAAGGGGGAAGTGTGTGTGTGACAGTCAGAGCTGCTGGGGTAGGGACAGAAGCAGACGCAGCAGTATAAGACAAACCTTCATATATACAGTAAGTCTCTAAACACAGACAGTGAGATGGGCTTGTCTCACTGTCTGTAGAGTATGTTGGTTATATTCAGATTAAGGCACCATATCACGATTCTGTCAACCTTGTGTAAACTATTAATCCGTTCTTCTGTCTGTACCGTCTCTTAGGTGTCGGCCACTCAGCTCTGTGTAACGAAAACAACACGAGTGATATTTAATGTTTTACCGAGAGCTTGTTCCTTATTGCCGACATAAATTACTGACTTCACTGTAAGGCACTCATGGGAAATCTTGAGGCACTTATGGGTCGCTCTTTGGGAAGGAGTCACTTTACGGGTTTAAGACAACAAGCATACCATTAAATCCACAACATGAAGAGCAGTAAGGGATCACAGGCGGGTAGTATGAGTGTCTGGTGGATGTAAGTGTCCTTTTTATTTCATCAGTTTCATAATGCCTTTCACTATATATGATCCACTAGCCTGGAATGATGTCCACCAAGGCTTATGTAGTATGACACGTGGCAGTCATTCTACAGCATCAACAAGGAACCTAACTCAAGTCTACATCAGCTTAATTATAATACTAATTTGGCTATTATAAAAAAAAATAACTAATACAAAATAGTCATAGTAGTTGAATATATATTGTTTCTTGTTTACAGAAATGTTTGTATTGATTTTGTTTACTCTTTAGTGTAGCCGAGTGATCAGAGTTATAGTGATGAAGACTTGAATCTCTGACAGTCGTGTTTAACAGCAGGCAACAGCGACCAAGCGTAACAAAATATATTCTTAGAGCATAGAGAATGTTACGTTAATTTCCACAGTGAATTATGAGAAAAATATTCACACTGGCGAACATAATAATACAAAAATAAGTTGAAAAATATTGTCCCAAAACAAAGAGGCACATCTGGCAGTACTGACGACGATAGTGAAATGGGGAAACAAGCGAGTGTGTAATGCGCCAACAAGCTAATGCCAGTCCACTTGCCCACCCGGTCTACAGGTGTGTGTGTGATGAGGGGCCACACCTGATAGCGAACAGCCAATCACAGATAGGATCTTGCAAGTTGCTCGTAACATATCCACCTATCACAGGACAACATCCCAGTTTCCTTTCCTCAGTAACTGGCATCTCATCCACCAATAACAGACCAGCTTTTTTACCTCTTGCACACAGCTGTTATTTCTAACCTAAGCTAAATTAAACTAATCCAAACTAATTTTAATTCTTCTTCCTTGCATAAGCCATGTGATAATTATTTGTGTAGTTACCTGGAGGAAAATAAAAAGTTGGATTGTGATTGGTGAGAGTTGGCTTGTTCTGTGACGTGATTGGTCCTTCACACAACACCTGCAGGATACAGGGCGGCTTCCCTTATTATGCGTTCACCTCCACCAGACGAACGTTCGCTCGTCTTCTGCCTGCAGTGGTACTCTTTTTTGAGGACGGGTATAAGTTTTATCCATGTCTCTCTCTCTACCTACTATGAGATCAAGTTGTCGAACTCCGTCTTCCAACACTGCAATAGCGATGTCCTGCCAGTAGGAGGTAACACTACCCTGCCAACATGAGGCAACACTAGGTAACACTACCCCGCCAACACCAGGTAACACTGCCCCGCCAACACCAGGTAACACTGCCCTGCCTGTCTTCATTAATTAAAACAAAAAGACTATCACGTCTGAAGAGCATAAATATTGACTCCCAGTCAGATAGAACCTCGCCGCCTGACTGGCCAATCCATGGTTGTCTCTGGTGATCAGCTGATCAAGGAGGGTCTGTCTCTCACACGTCCGTGGTGTTGTCTGATCCAGCTAATTTTACTTAGTCATTATCTAGAGTTTACTGCTATCTGTTGTGAACTCTGACCTCGCAGGCTATTGACCAAAATGGGTCTTGACCTCGTATACTGTAGTCTGAGATAACTTCTGACCTTCTTCTTCTGCGGTCTGAGGTGACTCCTGACCTCGTATACAGCGATTTACGGGGATCATCGAGCTCATATACGTCAGCCTGAGGTGACGTCACATCTCATATATTGTGGATGAACGTGACCTTTGACCTAGCATACTGCAGTCGTGTGTGACCTCTGACTCTATACACTAGTCTTGAGACGACCTTTGACTTCGTGTACGGCTGTCTAAAATGACTTTTGACCTGTTAAGCTAGAGGCCAAGGTGACCAGTGACTCCGCGAGGGACAGCCAGAGGACGAACGAAGGAGCAACACCGCCACCAGCAGTAGTGTGGTGGGGGGAAGGGGGTTGTGCCGCCCTCCCCTGGGTTATAGTTCTTCCTTGGGCGGGGTGAGGCGGCCGGGCGTGAGGGTGACTACGCTCGAGGATGAGGTCGCCACCACCTCGTTCTTGGAGTTCAACTTGGAGCCTGGGTCAGGGTCAACCAGGGAGATCTTCGACTTGATCCTGTGGAGAGAAACCACAGCGTCAGTGTGTGTTACTAGTGATGTATGTATCCCGTAACTACTCTAGCTTATATGTGTCTCTTAACTAGTGCCCTCATATGTCTCATTACTGTATCTTACACTATTTGTTGTATTACTTTGTACACCTGTTGTACGCACGACACAGTAGCGCCATCTTACCCGGCCACGGTGGCGTTGACAGTGATGCGGTCATGACATCTGAGGGCAAAGGCGAGGTCTCCCGGGAAGATCAGGTCATCGTCGTGTTGTACAACCACTGTGTTGACGTGAGCACCTATCTCGTCGTCCTGTTGGGGGTGACGAGGGTTACATAGGTAATTAGATAGGTAAATTGATTGATATATAAATAGATAGATAGGTTGATATATGAATGAATACATAGATAGACAGACAGACAGATTCTCTCTCTCTCAAAATTCCTCCATAACTTACATATTTAGTCGAGCAGTCCTTGTAGCCGAACTTGAGGGCGAACTCCTTGCCACCGGTAGCGTCGAGGAAGCAGGGCCCGCGGCGGGTGTGGAAGCTGCCCCTTGTGTACACCACACCCTCGAAGTCCTCCTCTAAGGCGATGACGAAGGCCATGTGGTCATCCTCACAGTCCAAGACGGCCCGCGAGTACCCGCCGTCACGCACCCCGATGCTTAGTTTGTTGCTCAGGTCTTCCTTCCAGTCATCTGTTGATACGAAGGGATTCAATCAACTGACGATGTAAACAAACAGATTCAATCAGTTGACGATATAAAGAGAGCGTATCACAAGGAGGGAGATAATAATTATATGAAACTCAGGTCCTGGCGCGGTCATGAGGGTTGCCACCTCACAGTGACATTAATGTTTTTGGTTTTAGAAATATAAATGATGAGACTAAACCTGATATAACAAACAAAAGCTTTCTTTATAGTGAACTAAGTAACACGATATATAAACATTTATTTTCTGCAGTGAATTAACTAATATATCAACACATTTTGTCGACAATGAATAACATACTTATTCGCAGTAATTTTTGTCTACAGTAAATTACCCCCCCGTCTGTCAATTGCATATTCCCTTACAATTAAAAATTTAAAATGGTCTCATATTATACGTCTCTCGTCATCTTCCTCAACTGAGCTGACTTGTCCGTCACGAGGTGGTATGGCGAGACTGGATCAAGGAGAACCGCTACTGCTTCTACTTCCTACACGTGAAAAGCGAAAATTCCCCAGCTTAATTAACTTTCCAGGTCGAGGATGAGTCAACCCTTTAAAATATCGTTTTCTTTTTACCCTCAAGATCCCGTTTTCTGTTCACTCTTGTTTATAAACATGTTGACGTGGAAGTGTAATAATTTACCTGTGAACACCTGTATTAAATTTGAACAAAAATGTAGAGTATAGGTATAAGCATCTATAGAGTATTGTTAAGCAATTACATTAATGTATTTTAAAATTTAATTAATTTCTCGCCAATAACACGGGGAGGCACCGATTGGTCGCCTTCATAAACTGTTAAAAAATCGAAAATATAAGAGTTTTATATTATTTTTTTTCCTTTTTTCGTAATAAATTTAGCTTAATCTTTTTATACAATGGTAAAGTGATAAAATACTGATGTATTTTGTATGTGTTGTATGTGTATTGTGTATGTATAAGGGTACGTGTTTACTAGTATGTCTATATTTACGGGTACGTATGTGTGTTTACGAGTACTGTATGTGTATATTTACGAGTATGTGTATCTACGAGTATGTGTATCTACGAGTATGTGTATCTACGAGTATGTGTATGTATACGAGTATCTGCATGTACACTTAAGGTTGGAGTGAATGTTATAGCCAGTTAACCTACATGCACTTGTCCATGACCACTCACATTAAATATTAACTCGTAACTTTTTACCAATTTTGATTTAAAGGAAGTGAAGAATAAGTAAAAAAAAGATCACCTGTTCCTGCGGGTCGTCTTACCTGAGTCTAATTAAAGGTGGTTGTGGAGAAACACCTTTTTGTTTACTAATTCTGAGACATAAAAGATTTTAGTGTAAAGTTGACCTATTTTATTGCTTTTGTTTATATTTTTAATTGTTTTTTTTTGTCGGTATTGGTCGTGTTTAATTGTTCGCTGTGTTTTAATCGCTAAAGTTATCACAGGGTTGACCTTAAACATTTAAAGCTCACGAAAATAATGATCCTGATAATTTGGGGGATGGTCAATAATAGCTGTGTGGTGACTTGCTCAGAACATTAACAGCGTAATTTAAATGGTTAAATAAACACTACAAATATCATTAACTCGATAGGAAGCTTTAAATGGTGATTAGGGAGGTAAATGAGTTGTTAGAGTTGGGTGTAAACAAGTCACCCATAACGAGGACATTAGACTGACTATCTCCCAAAATACCAGGTCAAATGGGATACCTGTTTTGTATCTGGTCAAGTCAAGTTAATTTGAGGTCAGGTCAAGTAAAAATGGACGTAGTTGCCATTAACAACAGAAGATGGTTACAGTCGGTATATAATGAACGTTGTGATGTGGTGGATATGGGAACACCTGAGGATTAGACACCCTAACGTTAACCTAACCTAACCTCAGCTAAGTTAACCTAATCTAACCTTACTGTGACGTAATTGTTTAATGACGTGATAACTTGTAGTAATAGTTTTTAAGGTTTATTATTATTATTAAAACCCGTACTTAATACCCGTAGTATACCGTATGTATTAACTCATATATATCGTATTTATCCCAACATATCTATAAATGTGTAAACTGGTAAATTAAAATAGATATGTACAAATAAACGTGTAGATGGATATACTATAAAGGGCTCAAATAAATATAATAAATTAATAGCTATGTCGCCCTTAACACCTAAAGCAAAACAGAAGATAATTGAAGAAAGAAACGTTCACAAATAAATGGGGACGAATTCCAAGAGGACAATGATATAGAGCCACCACTTTGCCCTGACAGGAAACAAAGTACACACACACATACCGTCCAGGCGCCTAAAAAAAAGAGAAAAAAAAGAAAGCCGACATTCACATTGAGAAAGTGAAAGTAGAAAGAGAAAGGTCGGCCCGGAAAGGTATGGCGAAGGTCAATATCATTAGACCACAGGTACAACTAAACCCTCCCACCCACCCATCCCATCTCCTTTCATTCTTTCCTCCCACCCCTTCCCTCCCTCCTCCTCTCTCTTCCCACCCAAACCACAACTCCCTCCTCCCTCCCCTTACCCCTGTGCCCTCCTTTCCACTTCACCAGCCACCTCCACTTCTTCCTCTTCCCTCCCTCCCCTTTACCACCCTCCCGTAGCCGTACCCTTAGCAACCCTTAACCCGACCTTGGTACACTCCCCCCCTCAACCCTCCCCCTCCCCACTCTTCAGTCTCCCTACTTCCCTACAAATACCTCCTCTCTCCCCTCCTTCCCTACACCCCCGCCCCTCCTATATAAAAGCAGTTATCAACAAGTGAGCGCTTCAGGGTCGCCAACATGTCAGCCTCAGGTCCTTATCAGAGTCGCAGAGCTTTATTTGGGGTTTACAGTGACCTTGTGTGTGTGAGCTTATTAATGCATACACACACACACATATTGACAGACAAAACAAGAAAGAAAAGAAAAGAGAGAGAGAGGGGGTGGTCAAGAAAGAAGAAAAAGATAGACAACGTGAGACAAAAAACAAACAAAAACTCCCCCACCCCGGTAAGACAATGGTACAGGCTCGTCACCCATACAAGAACCTACACCTCCTCTCCTTCAAACTACTGTACTGATCTGTTCCTGGTTCTCTGAAGGCCGTGTGCTGAATTTTGGGTTGAGTTTTCCTCCTCTCTAGTATAGGGAGGCCAAGGACTTAACCAGGATTTAACGTGAAGTAGATGGCGGGCGACTGCTATTTTATGTATGGGTTATGTCGTACGTGTGTTAGGGGGGGGGGGATCAATAGTATTGAATCTCTTTGTGGTATCGAATCCCTTACCAACCAGGATTTATCAAGTGGCCGATGATGATTTTATTGTTGTCCTTTACCAGGTATGGATTATGGTATCGAATTAAGCGGTATCTGTTTACTGTGATGGATTATGTGATGGATTACTAACACTCGCTTTGAACCTTAGTGCTTTATCGGAATTTTTTTTAACACATGCATTGTTGTCTAGGTTTTACGTCTCAACTTAACAATCCACCTAAATATTTCCCACAATCGTATTTCTCTCTCTTCATTGTTTACCTGACAGCTGCTTCCATTCCCTAGCCTCAGAACTTGACATTTTTCTACATTAAATCGCAATTTCCATTTTTTTCGATCATATTAAAAGTTAATTTAGATCTTCCTCATCAGATTTAATTATACGCCTTTGTTTTTGGTGTCGTTATTGGAGCTATTGTGGTGAATAGTAATGGTCCTTGGGGTATTAAATTCTATTTACGTTACGATTATTTGTATTATAATCAGAATGTTATAGACTGATAGCAATATAATTTAGTTAGAAGCCCACTTGGGATTATAGCATTCTTTAATGGGTGTAAAATGACATTGAGTATGATAAGAGGTTTTAATAGGATCGAGTTCTCTATAATTAGGTTATATTTAGTATTAAGTAATTACTTTTCCCTATGACGACTATTGTAAGAAAGACTGAATCGTGTCATTAAAGGCAGAAAATACGTGTTATTGTGATGTTAATAGGATAGAAACCTTTACAGAGGCTAATAATTACATGCTATAGACCCTAGTGGGGATTATAATAGTATTGGATTCTCTATTAGTCTCACGATTTATTGCGTTGTTAGTTGATTTTTTATTTTATTTTAATCAGGAAAAAGTTCATAGTAGATTTGAACTTAAACGTAACAAAACAATTTAATGCATTGCTAATTTAAGTTCATTTGAGGCATAAAACGAAAAAAAAATATAATAAGGGGAAAAAAAGAATTACATTTCATATAAAAAATTGAAAAAATAAGGAAAATAGCAACAGCAGAGAGAGAGAGAGGGAGAGAGAGAGAGATAATAGCTATCTTCCGGGTGTATTATGTGAGGTACAGAGAGGACTATCCCCCCCCTTTCACCACCCCCTTTCACCACCAGCATCCGGCGACTGCAACACACCGACCTGCATACTGGCATACAAGGAAAAACATCCAGACAGACAGACAGACAGAGACTATATCACAAAACACTTACAAACGCATTTACAAACTTTATACAATTTACACGATCATTTACACAACACAAGAATGATGAGAACTTTGTATTTTGAGAATTAAGTGTCGGTAGTAGTAGTAGTAGTAGAACACAAACAAAGTACCCAGTATAATGTGTATGTTGTGCTTCGTTTCTCACCTGTACAAAGTATGATAATTATACTCAGGTCCCCTCCATACACACACACACTTAGCCTGGTATGATGGGTATACTTAAAGACCCTCATCCATTATTGATATACTCAGATTCCTCACATATCCAAAGGGTAATTAATATACACAAACACATACAACTCTTTAACATATTAGAGGTATAAGTATACTTGAATTTATCACACGTATAAAGGATGATAAGTATATTCGAGCATGATAAAGTATACAAAAGAGAAACATGCTAAGTATGATGAGTATGCAGGGAACACTCCTTGTCTGATAACAATGACCAACCAAGTCTTCAACAAGGTCACCAGTTATCGTGGTTGCCAGGGTAGGTAGGTGGGCAGGGGGGGCAAGCTCGGTGGTGGGCAAGAGTTAGGGTATAAATGTGGTGGTGGGCAATGGTAGGGTAAGGGAGGGTGGGGTAGGGTAGGTCACTAGGACAGTGGGTCTAGACAGCAGGATAGCGTTTAGCAGGACAGGACAGGGCAGGGCAGAGCAGGACAGGCTAAGGACAAGAGCAGGGCAGGACAGGGCAGGACAGGCCTGGAGGGAGCGTGACCAGCTTGGCCTTGACGAACACTGAAGATGACACACACACACACACACACACACACACACACACACACACAGACACATACACACACCGTAAACAAAATACATCACGTTCATAATTCCTTATAGAGATAAATCATTTAGGGTGACTTAAGACTTCATCATTAACTAACATATACGTGGAAATAAAATAAACACTCCATCAGTCAGATCATGTTAGGCTGGTGGTCATTGTTGGGTGAGTAACATGATATAACACACAGCCAAAATACACAGACGAGATCTATTTCATACGTGATAGGATGGTATCACGTCTCTAGCTGTTGTTGGATCACCTGAAGATTAAACACTCTTAGTTTATCTCACCTGGTGCTTAATACCCTCACGCTACCTGGGCCACGGGGGGGAGGGGAGGGGTTAGCGTTAGGGGGTGATTCTATGGGTGACATAAGCGAGGTGTATTTTCACTGATCTGTCATATTTACTGTGTTTTTAATCCCCTTCTGCGTGGTGGTCTGTTAAATTGACCTGTTTGTCCGTTTGTAATTCTGTCTAATTCAAGTTTAATTGGGAGGATCAGGTAGAATATAGCACCTGAAGTTTACGTCTGTCAGATAAATTTGTCTGAAGTTTAACCACTCTAATGCCAACCTAACCTAACCCAACCCCCCAAAAAACTAACCTAATGCCAACCAAACCTAACCTAAATTGAACTTAATCTAGCTAAACTTAACTCAAAGCCAACCCAACTTACTAACCTAACTTAGCCTACCTACCCCCACCTCTCCCCCAAAGGTAGTGTTTAGGTAATTAGCTGTATCAGACCAGGTGACATAAACTAAGGGGGGCTAATGTTCAGGTGATCTGCGAAAAGTATCCTAGCGCCGAAAAGTGAAACCTTGACTACATAACTAAGTACAACCTTGGCTGACCTTATAAAGACTTTTAAGATGTTGCCCAAGTGTATTTTATAGTGGCGCTACTGACTCACCTGCTCAACTGACTCACCTGCTCAACTGACTCACCTGCTCAACTGACTCACCTGCTCAACTGACTCACCTGCTCAACTGACTCACCTGCTCAACTGACTCACCTGCTCAACTGACTTACCTGCTTACTGACGGAGAAATTTATTTGTCATTTACTAACTGACAGAGATTATACTGTTATACATTGACAATAAAAAAATATCTGATGGTGTAACTGCGTATAAGTTTACCAATAATTAATTTTTTTTTGGGGGGGGAAGAAAAAATATATATTGTACGTAAATAAATCCTTTTTTATTTATTTACTTGACTAATTTTTCTTATGGTTTTGTAAGCTGCCAGAGTCTATATTATAAAACTACAATATATTATTTTTTTTAACTTAATACAAGACAAGAATAATAGGTGGTTGTTCATAAGATTTTTTTTAATTTTTTTTTTGCGTTTTGTAATTATTTTATCTCATAAGCTATTAAATACGGGTTAATATTGTCAAGGTATTATCGTATTAAAGGTAGATTAATTATGAGTAATAGTCAATATTACACGTCTCTCTCTCTCTCTCTCTCTCTCTCTCTCACACATACAGAAGAGAGCGAGGAGGTTGTGTGGTCTAGGCGAGTGGGCCAAACATTACGTCACATACCAAGACCCACCTGACGAAGGTAAACATCAATGATATGATCTGTTTACTCCCCTTCGTGTGAACACTTTCAGGAGCAAGTGGCGGCAGGAGATCCGGTCATGTGTGTGTGGGGGAGGGGGGGAGGGGCTTCATTGTCTTACGATATGGTGAACGTAAAGAATAAGATAAGAATACAAAGAACGAGGAAAAGAGGAATGTGATGTTGGTGGAATAGAAGAACATCCCGACATTGAGCAAGAAGAGATATGGAGAACAAAAAGAATAATAAGAGGAATAAGGAGACAGAACAAACGAAGGAGGAGTAAGAGAAGAAAAGATTAATTAGAAGAATAGGAACATATGCAAATAGCCCAAGAAGTAGAAGAAAATGAGGAAGAAAAAGAAGAAGAATGAGGATGATGAGCAACAGGAACAGAAGAGAAAAAAAAAGATGAAAAAGAAGAGGAGGAGGAAAATTGGTTCATTCTTCTGTACACAATGGATTATTCTTCCAGGTCTCTCGTTACACACACACAGACACACACACACACCACACACACACAGACACACCACATACACACCACACCACACACACACAGACACACCACATACACACCACACCACACACACACACACACACACACACACACACACACACACACACACAGACACCACACACACACACAGACACACACACACACACACACACACACACAGACACACCACATACACACCACCACACACACACACACAGACACACACACACACACACACACACACACACACACACACACACACACACACACACACAGACACACACACACACACACACACACCACACACACACACACACACACACACACACACACACACACAGACACCACACACACACAGACACACACACACACACAGACACACACACACACACACCACACACAGACACACACACCACACAGACACACACAGACACACACACACACACACACAGACACACACACACACACACACACACACACACAGACACACACACACACACACACACCACATACACACCACACCACACACACACACACACACACACACACGCGCGCGCGCGCGCGCGTATTGGATGGCTGTGTTTACAAATATTACTTGCTGTTACTAAGGAGCTGACACAACACACAGCTGCTGATGTCACTCACAGGTTACAACACACACACACACACACACACACACACACACACACACGCACACACACACACACGTACACTTTAACCTACCAACATTAACCGATGTTTATGAAAGACCAACATTAACACATCGATATTTACAATGATTATTAGATTAATCCGCTGGTGTTTACTGAGTATCAGAACTTTAATCCGGTCAATATTTACAAAACACCAGGACTTTAACCCATCAGTGCTTACAAAAGACCACTGTTTTAACCCGCTGGTGTTTACCGATTACCGCAACTTTTATCCCGACAATGTTTACACGAGACCAGAGGCTTTATTCACCCCGTCTTGGCAAAACAATAGCACTGTGTTTCCCCCGCAGCAACTTACTTCACTCTTCCACTATTCACAAAAGATCAATTCAATTTTCTCACAAAGGATTATGAGAAAAAAAAATAAAAGTTTTCTCCCCGTTGATGAGCACTTAATATTCTGTCGCCTCGCTTGCTTAATCTCTATCGCTGTAAATACTGGAGATCAAAACATCACCAGGTCTCCCCACATGCACTTACGGACCAACAACAAAAACTTTCAGATACATTGCAACATCTATCAGTTTTTTGATAATCTGGTCACCACACAGTCATTATCAGGACCTACCTGCAGAAGCGGTGACGGCGAGGAGGCCCACCAGCACCGTCTTGATCCTCCAGACATCTACTTCGCCGCACATCCTGAAGGGCGACTGAAGGTCCCACACCCGAGTGATCAGCTACTTGCAGGTGCGCCGCGCCGAGCCTCCGCGGATAATGCGAAGATGGTCCAGGTGTGGTGCTTGTGGGTCCAGGAATTCACCGGGGTTGTTGCTGGGGCTGATTCTTGCTCAAGTTAGGGTGGATATTTAGCGGCCTCTTAGCGTTATGGTGGAGGAGGTGGTGGGGTCTGGACGTTGCTTGCTTGCGGTCTGACTGAAATGAATGCTGAAGTCCACACGAGACGGATTACTTAGTGTGAGAGTTGATGCTGTGGTCGTCTCGGGGAGTCTTGTGCTTACTGTAGATGAGGTGTCAGGAGTGCTTGATGAGTAAGAGAGGTGGATGCTGCACAGGTGAGACCTTAGCTAGAAGTTGAAGAGGCGAATGTGATGATGGAGACTTGGAGAGTGTGGGTGATGGTGATGAGTGTTGGAGGGGGTGAGTGAGGGAAGTGGTGTTGGTGTTACGTGCCCTCTAGGAGGATGGTGATGACTATCGTCGTGCCTGTAGCGTCGAGGTTTTGCATGGCGGCGGTATTGCTGGGTGACCGCTCAAAATGCTGGCAATTTCTGCTGTACGTTGCGTATCTCGCTGCCCCGGGAGTTATGATGTCAACCTCTTGTCACTATCGCTTGAGGAGTTAGAATGGAGTGTGTGAGTGCGAGTCACCAATAGTGTGCGGGTGAGCTGTGCGTGTCTGTCACTACCAACACAGTCGGCGGCTACAGCCAGACTGGCGCGGCCGGAGAGACGCGCGCCGTTTTCTCTGGCGCTCCGGTCGGCTGGGCGCGGCGTCTCCAGTGAGAGTGTTGCGGCGAGGACAGGAAGCACCTGTAACTTGTGCAACGCTCAACACCAAGTCCACAACATTTCCGGCGGGAGTCTGTGGTGCTGGTGATACTGCTGCACCTGCCGCTCAAAGGTCACCCTGCCAACACCCACCAGGTAACAGTGGTGGAAAATACTGTAGTAGTTGGCGTCCCTCCGTGTTGCTGGCCGAGTGCCAACACCACCGCTACTTGACTGCGGTCAAGAGACCTCGCTGTGGTGACCCGCTACCCGTCCCTCTCAGGTCATTAATTGAAAAGGGTCAGTTTTCACCGAGAGCTGGACAGTGCAAATGTTGCCTTGCTCAAGCGTGGGTGGTGTGCGTAGTGTACCAGGCAGCGTGCACGACGTGTTGCTCCTCCTCCCCCACCCACTAACCCCGCCCCGCCTCCCACCGCTCCCCCCACCTCCCCCGACCCACCTCCACCAGACTAGTCACTCGGTCACTAACACAGCCGGCGCACACACTCACGCACACACGCACGCTCACGCACTCACCAACTCACGCACGAACAATTTACTTTGTTCGTACAAAGACCAGTGATACGCCAGACTCTTATAGTCCCCGTAGATGTTATACCATGTGTGGCGGTGATCACTTGTCTTACTCCCACAGTGCAGGAGAGACGCGTTGACCCCCCATCAAACAAACCTGCTACTACGAGTAAACGTTTTGGTTGTATCTCGTCAACGTCAAGAGTTTTGGGCCCCTTTTTAAGGTTCACTTAAGACGTGTGTGTGTGTGTGTGTGTGTGTGTGTGTGTGTGTGTGTGTGTGATTAAGTGAGTTTACTTTAAGAGTGTGTACTCAGGATTATGCACATGTGCATGTGTACGTGCGACAGGGTGTATGTTGTTACTGAGCGAACGTGAGCGTAGCCAAGACTTAAAAAAATCAAACAATGTGACAAAGACCTTCAAATATATTGGGTAAACAGAGGAGCTCCGCCCCCCGCCAGTGCTGATCCCGCAAATGGTAGGTTAAATGACCTCGATACCTGGTGCCCAGGGCGGGGCCTCGGGGCTGATCTCCGACACCTTCCCTCCTCCCCACCCAGCCCCACTCCACCCCGCCCCGCCCCGCCTCTCCCCCAGTCTGCCCGCCATATACCTCACATTTCCCGCCTAAAGCACGAATTTTTCCCGCGCTTTTCCTCTACGACAAGAAGGCAACTGAAGGCTCTCACTCCAGCAGGATATACAAGTGTATCATCTTGGTAGTCACCGTGGATGTTGTCTTGTAAATATTAAAAGACGTGATACTTGGTCATTATATTGGGTGAATTACACGCAGTATGGTATAGTGTTCTATCATTAGTGTGTGTGTGCTGGATACCCGGTAGTAAACCGGTAACAACACCCACCTGCCCAGCTACCTTTATCCCTAAACACATCCTTGTAGCATAACAATGGTCGTGGGGCCACTGTCACAGCAGCACACCCGACCATCTGCTGTTAAGGATCAGTTTCACGGGCGTCAGAGACATGTAAAACAACCTAACGTGCTCCTGGGGTTAACGACTTTATGGTCCAAGAGTCCCTATGCGTGACATTCACAGGTTAAGAATCCAGGTGAGTATT
Source organism: Homarus americanus (assembly GCF_018991925.1). NCBI lineage: Eukaryota > Metazoa > Arthropoda > Malacostraca > Decapoda > Nephropidae > Homarus > Homarus americanus. The sequence goes on from NW_024752653.1 coordinate 75,045, forward strand.
TTAGGACCAAACACGAGCTGTCATCTCTGGCTGGGGTATGAGTGTTCAACACATTTGCATATTGATCCAGAAAATCACACGGGTTAATTTTTTTTCTGTCCTACGTTATTTTAGTGGTGAAGGTCTAAAAAAAACTTGATCTGTTAAACAATTTCAGCTCAGGGATAAAAGCTGTCGTATTTAAGGAGTTTTTATCGTACTCAAGGAAGTTAAGTTATGTTACAAAGGGGTTAAGGCTGTCGAATATAAACTGCAAGAGTTACCGTACTCGAGGGGTTAAGTCATCGAACTGAAGAGGTCAAGTTGTGCTATTTATAGGGTCATTTTTTCACAGCCGAAAAGGTCAAGTTATCGTAAGTCAACGGTCAAGGTGTTAAAAATATCGTAGTCTTGAACAAGTAAAACGTATTGTGGGTCTGACTTAAGACGCTAGAAATAAGCCCACATCTTAACAAAAATGATTCCATATAATTTGAAGAGAAGGAGAGAGTAAGAAGAAACAGCAGAAACGAACTAGATTAGAAGACGATTAGATAATGAAGAGAAGAGGTAAAGACGAATAGGAAAGGACGAAGATAATTAATACAACAGGTAAAAAAAAGTAAACCGGACGATGCTAATTAACTGGACAGGTAAAAGAGGAATACAAAAGAGAATCTAGAGAATTTTAAGAACAGGTAAGAAGGTTTAAGAGGATCAAAGTTAATTAATTGAACAGGACTAAAACAAGGAACTAATAAATTATGAAAACAATTAAGAAAAGGCGTGTCATGGTCTTCCAGGAGCTACCATTATAACCTTACACACTCTCACACACACTCTCACACACTCACCCACACACACACACACACTCTCACACACACACTCACCCACACACACACACACACACTCTCACACACACTCTCACACACTTTATTATTATTATTATTATTATTACACACCCACTCTCACACACACTCTCACACACACTCTCACACACTCACCCACACACACACACACTCTCACACACTTTATTATTATTATTACACACCCACTCTCACACACACTCCCTTACTCACCTTCATATATCTTCCCTCCCACATCCTTCCTCCCACATCCTCCTTCCCACATCCTCCCTCCCCACATCCTCCCTCCCAAATCCTCCTTCCCACATCCTCCTTCCCACACACACACCCTCACACATCCTCCCTCCCACACACACACCCTCACACATCCTCCCCCCCCACACACACACACACACACACACACACACACATCCTCCCCCCCCACACACACACCCTCACACATCCTCCTCCCCACACACACACCCTCACACATCCTCCCCCCACACACACACACACACACACACACACACACACACACACACACACACACACACACACACCTAGTACGTGACCTAAGTAAATTATTTTCCCCGTGTTCTGAATATTTTCCCAGCTTGTTCCTCTTTTTGCCTTTTCTGTTTTTTGTCCAGTGGGCGAATCACTTTGGTGGGATTTTGTTCAGTGGTTACCGTCTGTTGGGATTTTGTTCAGTGGTTACCGTCTGTTGGGATTTTGTTCAGTGGTTACCGTCTGTTGGGATTTTGTTAGGTGAGGATTATGCTGTTGGGATTTTCTTCAATGGGAAACAGTGTCTTGTTTTTTTGTTTTTTTTGCGGCTAGAAATCGTCTTGTCAAATTAGATCTGCGTAATCGAGTTAGGTTCTTATACTACTTTAAATAAAACTAAAATCCCTGATACAAATAGCGGTACAGATAGAGAAATAAAGGTACACTTGCAACTACAGGTACAGATGAAAGTACAGGTACACTTTTATGTAATGGTATAGACGGAAGTACAGTTATGAACACACGGCTGGGAGGGAGTGTAAGCTGGGTGTACTTCATGATCAAACTGTAAAAAAATATTAATTTGTGTCGTGGAAAGAAAATTGCAGGCATTTAATCGCCACTTCTGTGTATCGTTGCTGAGGCTTCACCTACCTGTACCCTGCTACCCTTACACCACCTCCCAGTACCCTCCCTCCCTCTCTCCCTCACCCACCCTCCCTCACCCTCCCTCCCTCCCTGCCCACAGCTCTACAAATACACCATACCAATTACAGGTGTGAATGGAGGTATAGGTGCAGATATTTCCAGTTGATAACAGTACAGGGATATACATTACTGTCTCACGTCAGCTTGTAGAAACAGGAAGTAAAGGAAAGTATGTTAATTTATAACCTATAGTCCGGACCTGACTCTCTCGTGTGTGTGTGTGTGTGTGTGTGTGTGTGTGTGTGTGTGTGTGGTAGGGGGGTAGTGCCCTGGTTGAGCCATTCCACCTCTACCCTACCACCTCCCAGCACCCCACCCCCTTTCACCCTACCTTTCTCCTTCCCCAACCAGCACCCCCTTCACTCCCTCCTCTCCTCCCTACCACTCACCCTCCTCCCCATGTGTGTGTGTGTACGTCTCCCCGGGTACACCTGATCTAACAGTGCAGTGTTTGTCCCTCTGACACACACACGGCACCTGAAGCTTCCAGTGGGTTCCGGCACGACTCTACCTGTGTCTCCTGACGGTGTGCTTCTCCTCTGGTGCTCCTAACCTAACCTAACCTAACCTAACTTAACCACACCATTATGATTTGAGTCAATTAGGATAGAACCCCATTAAGATTGCTACCCCTTGGCCTCGCATTGCGATTAGACCCCAGCCGCAGTAGTTGAATTGGGGACCCTTTATGACTGGTATCTATTATAACTGGGACCCATTAGGACTGGTACCTATTATGACTGGGACCCTTTATGACTGGTACCTATTATGACTGGGACCCTTTATGACTGGTATCTATTATGACTGGGACCCTTTATGACTGGTATCTATTATGACTGGGACCCTTTGTGACTGGTACCTATTATGACTGGGACCCTTTATGACTGGTATCTATTATGACTGGGACCCTTTATGACTGGTATCTATTATGACTGGGACCCATTAGGACTGGTACCTATTATGACTGGGACCCATTATGACTGGCACCCATTAGGACTGTCACCTATTATGACTGGGACCCATTAGGACTGGCACCCATTAGGACTGGCACCCATTAGGACTGGCACCCATTAGGACTGGGACAGTTCAGTAATACCGGTTACCCATTTAACTGACCATCTGTCACTACACTTCCTTTGGCATTTCAACGCAACATACACAAGTCATAAAAAAAATTTGCCTATGCCTACCACGTATCCTGTAGGCCTAGGTGTTCATATGCCTACAAGAGTTCATTGATACTAGGTTGTTTTTTCCTTGCCACGTGAAGCCTTTGTATTGGCGAATCTTAGCTGATTGGAGCCTTTGTAGCTTTATCTCCCACAGGTGTTGGCTCTTGATGTTGACGAACCTTTGTAGTGTGAATCTTTTTGTAGAATCGAGCCCTTGTAATCTGAACCCTTTGTTGAATCGAACCTGTGTACTCTGAAGCCTTAGTTAAATCGAACCCTTGTACCGAGAAGCTTTTAGTGTGATGGTGCTTGGTAGTTGAGAGAGAGAGAGAGAAAGAGAGAGAGAGAGAGAGAGAGAGAGAGAGAGAGAGAGAGAGAGAGAGAGAGAGAGACCTGACCCCTCAAATAATCGGAATTGGGTTTAGAGAGTTGACGTTTATGATGAATTATGACCTGTAATTATTATGGCTTTTCAGAATGATTATTATTATTATTATTATTATTATTATTATTATTATTATTATTATTATTATTATTATTATTATTATTATTATTATTATTATTATTATTATTATTATTATACATATTATTATTATTATATTATTATTATTAGTTATTATTGGTACTTAATCTCACGTTAAAGAAAAAATACGAACAGACGAAAGAGAGAGAGAGAGAGAGGGAGAGAGAGAGAGAGAGAGAGAGAGAGAGATTGCAAGACAGACATACAATTATCGTGGACAGAGTAATAGCCACAGAGAGAGAGAGAGAGAGAGAGAGGACCCACCATTCCCTATTAGTAAGGTACATCTTCCTCGCTTTTATTCATAGGGGTCGAGCCACTGACCTGCCTAGCGAGTCCCCTCCTTCCCCTTCTTACCCCTTATTCACCACCTCCCCCTACACACCTTAGCTCCGTACCCCCTCACCCCATTACGCCATGATCCGTCCTCCCTCCCTCCCTGCACCCAGCAGCTGGAACCCACGTACCACACGCCTCTCTCTCTCATCCTCCACCACTAATTCTTTTCTTCCTTCATCACCACCTCTCTCCTCTCCCTTCCCTCCTCCTCCTCCTTCTCCTTCACCACCACCACTCTCCTCTCCTCCTCCTTCACCACCACCTCTCCTCTTCCTCCTCCTCCCCCTCCTCCTCCTCCTTCTGCCACCACCACCTCTCCTCCTCCTTCACCACCACACCTCTCCTCTCCCTCTTCCTCCTCCTCCCTCCTTCACCACCACCACTCTCCTCTCTCTTCCTCCTCCTCCTCCTCCTTCACCACCACCTCTCCTCTCCTCTTCCCTCCTCCTCCTCCTCCCTGACTCGACTACCTGCGCAAGAATTCCTTCCGCCCTTCAGAACGTTGACCTCACCTTTCGAAGTGCCCGTGGCTGTTCCTCATTACAGAATCACTGCCTGCCTCCGTTCAAGCCTGCCTGCCTGCCTGCCTGCCCGCCCGTCCATCCGTCCGTTCAGAAGCTTCTCCCTCCTCTTTCTCCTACTCCCCTTCCTCTCAGCCTCATTCCCCAAGGTAATGACCACTAGCAGGGCGATACAACCACCATCACAACCACCACTACTACCAGCAGGGCGATACAACCACCATCACAACCACCACTACTACCAGCAGGACGATACAACCACCATCACCACTACCAGCAGAGATGGTAACTTTGTCCAGGTGTGGTTTGTGACAGGTGTTGGCCCCTAAGCAGCCCTGATTAGTGGTTTTGTTTAGGTGTGGTGTGCAGGTGCAGGACAACATGTTGATTAGGGATAAACGATGTAGGACTCTCGTAGACAACGGTAGGAGCTTCTGTTAAGGTGTGACGTGGACCAGGTGTGACGCGGACCAGGTGTGACGTGGACCAGGTGTGACGTGGGCCAGGTGTGACGTGGACCAGGTGTGACGTGGATCAGGTGTGACGCGGACCAGGTGTGACGTGGACCAGGTGTGACGTGTACCAGGTGTGACGTGTAGCAGGTGTGACGCGGATCAGGTGTGACGTGTACCAGGTGTGACGTGTGCCAGGTGTGGACCAGGTGTGACGTGTACCAGGTGTGACGCGGACCAGGTGTGACGTGTACCAGGTGTGACGTGGACCAGGTGTGACGTGTACCAGGTGGTGGTGCCTGGTGTGACGGGACCAGGTGTGACGTAAGGACACAGGTGTGCTCCCAGGTGTGACGTGTAGCAGGTGTGACGCGGATCAGGTGTGACGTGTACCAGGTGTGACGTGTGCCAGGTGTGGACCAGGTGTGACGTGTACCAGGTGTGTACCAGGTGTTCCCCGGTGGTGGTCCTGTGATGCGTAACACTCACCTCCTGAATGAACGTCGGCAGTAGTAGCTGTTACTATAGCCAATATTACTAGTGACGGCATTACTAGCACCAGTACTGCTAGTGGTGGAATTACTAACAGTGGTAAAAGTGGCGTTAAAAACTACTGATAATTCAACGATAAATACACCATCGATATTAACAACAACAACACTAGCATGTATACCACATCATTAGCAACCACCACAACTAGCAACCACCACAACTAGCAACACCACCCACACATCTCCCCCCCACCACTCCTACACCCCGCCCACCTCCATGTGTATCATCCCTATACGCCCAAGCTAGTCCTGGTAGGCCCCGATGACGTCATGGGTTAAGCTGACGTCATAGTTCTTGGAGAACGTAACGGGACGAGAGATGATGAGGAGCTTCACTGAAGTAGTTATATGAGTCACTGAAACACGACCAGCTGTCCCTCGAATTCATTCACTGTTCACTGCTTCTCTGTCATGTTGTTCACTGTTTTATTAAGCGGAAGATATTATATAAATGTTCAGTGACAATAAATGGAAATAAATGTCGAGTTATTTAGTCTCTCAAAACACATCTTCATTCATTCATTCATAACATTTATAAATAATTTGTAATTGTTTAAAAAAAATTGTAATGTAGGTTGTGTTGGGTTAGGTTAGGTTGTGTTAGGTTAGGTTAGGTTAGGTTGTGTTAGGTTAGGTTAGGTTGTGTTAGGTTAGGTTAGGTTGTGTTAGGTTAGGTTAGGTTAGGTTGTGTTAGGTTAGGTTCAATGTGGATTAAATTAAACATGTTAGGCCTACATACGTCAGTGGACCGAGAGAGGACCACAACCGGTCCAGAATAGTGTTGAGGCAGGAAGGGTTGTATGGACCATAGTCGGGCCAGCTGTATACCGGAAATGGACCAAGTGTTAACGAAGGTTGTGGAGTTCAGTGGCCAGGTATGGTGTGAGGCAGGTGTGGAGGTCCCGCGATCCAGGTGTAGGCCATATAAGGACCAGTTGTTGGCCTCATAATAACCAGAATTGGAAATCCTGTTGAAGTGTGATGTTGAACAGGTGTAGACCACGTAGGCCTAACATGTGTAGACCATGTTAGGACCAGCAGGTGTTAGGTCACATCAATACCAACAGGTGTACACCACGTCAGGACCTCAGGACCAACAGGTGTAGACCACATGAAGACCAAAACCTGTAGACCACGTTAGGACCAAGTGAACCTCCCCACTCCCTCCCTCACCCTCCTCCCTCCCCCTCACCTCCTCCTCCCTAGATTCTTCCCCTAATCCCGGTGCGTGAACTCGCTCTCATGACCCTGGCAGAGGCTGACAGTTCACACTGCCTGTGTCTGGTGGCCAGGGCGCTCCTCCGCACCCCTGGAGGCGATGTCCTTGGTCCAGGGGTGATGGTGGGGGCAGGAGGTAGATAGGAGCGGGGGGATAAGGGGGAAGAGGGGAGGTTAGGTTAGTGGTGCCGCTAGTCTACCACACAACCACCCACACCACCTCCAACACAACCACACCACCACCACCACCACCACCACCACCACCACCACCACCTAACACCCCATCTACTACTACCACCACCACCAGTCACCTAACACCAGCTACTACCACCACCACCACCACCACCACCACCACCTACCACCACCACCACTCACCTCACCACCACCACCACCACCACCTAACACCAGCCATTACTACCACCACCTCACAACTACCACAACCACTATTATCACCATTTCACCTACCACCACCTCCAACACAACCACCACCACCACCACCACCACCACCTACCACCACCAGACAGCCATACTCATCTACCAGACAGCGTCCTCTCCACAACCATTATTCTTCATCTTTAGAACCACACTCCCGGGTTTTTTACCACAACAGTGACCACTACAGCCTACCATACTTACCATGCTACCATACTAACCATACTACCATCCTAACCATACTACCATGCTACCATACTAACCATACTACCATACTAACCATACTACCATGCTACCATACTAACCAACCATACTACCATACTAACCATACTACCATGCTACCATACTAACCATACTACCATACTAACCATACTACCATACTAACCATACTACCATGCTACCATACTAACCATACTACCATACTAACCATACTACCATACTAACCATACTAACCAACCATACTACCATACTCAACCATACCACCATACCATACCAACCATACTACCATACTCAACCATACCACCAAGGCTCAACCATACCACCATGCTACCATACCAACCATACCACCATACTAACCATACCACCATGCCCAACCATACCACCATACTCAACCATACTCACCATATTCATCCATACCACCATGCCACCATACCAACCATACTACCATACTCAACCATACCACCATGCCACCATACTAACCATACTACCATACCAACCATACTCACCATACTAACCATACTACCATAATAACCATAATTAATATACCACCATACTAACCATACCAAATTACATACCAACCATACCACCATACTCAACCATACCACCATACTAACCATACTACCATACTAACCATACTATCATGCTACCATACTAACCATACTACCATACTAACCATACTACCATACTAACCATACTACCATACTAACCATACTACCATACTAACCATACTACCATACTAACCATACTACCATGCTACCATACTAACCATACTACCATACTAGCCATACTGTGGTTAACTGTGGCTTCTGTGAATTATATTGAACCAACAATATCACCGTTACCTGACTACTACTACTACTACTACTACTACTACTACTACTACTACTACTTTTTTTAAGTTGCGCCTCCAGCCTCCCCCAATAGCCACACCTTCGCCACTTCATTTACATTTCATCTTAATATAAATATCCTAATACATAAGAAGCTATCCTATCTGTGTTAGATTAGTTGAGCCGCAGATCCATGCGGCTACTACTACTACTACTACTTTTTTTTTTTTTAAACGTGGCCTCCAGCCTCCCCCAATAGCCACACCTTCGCCACCATTTATTTACCTTAATATTAAATATCCTAATACATAAGAAGCTATCTTATCTGTGTTAAATTAGTTCAGCCGCAGATCTATGCGGCATTCAGTGACTGTAGCCTCATAGTCAATATCTGCAGCAGTTGTCGGAGTAGGGGCAGAAGCTCTCGTTCCCCTGAGGCAGAGCAAAGCCGACCGAAAGAGAGAGAAGGACAGTCGACATCTCATCCAGGCTGTAACATAACTTCTGGGCTGCTGCTTCTGTTCGGAGATCAACTCCGCGAGTCTGGCGTAGAAACATCTTGCACTTGGGCCCATCCCACCAGAGGTTGTGAACACTAGAGGAGTGAAGCTGCCTTGATCAACGTTTTGAATTCTCTCCCATATGCCCTTCTCTTGTCGTTCTCGTTCCTCCTATGTGCAGCATCGAGAGCTAGGTTACGGTGACAAGCGGCCATGGGATCAAAAATCCTGATGTCGAAGAAAGCTCGCTGTCCCCGCGTCCAGAATCCTCGAGCACTGACGTCCACACGGGCTTCGTTAGATGTGTTTGAAGTCCTGTGTTGGAAGATCTCGCCATCCAATGGAAGGAGGGTCGGTTCTACCATGACGTCCCGGCAGATTTCCTTCAACATATTTGCTGTGAGATCCCTTACCTCGTCATGCCTCATGCATATGAAGCCCCCCTTCTTGCAGACCATGGCGTGATCGCCATCATAGGAAGAGCCACACACGCATTGGGAGGGCAAACCATCTACTGGCCAACCGTACCTTAGAGCAATGGCATCTGTAAATTCTTGTTTGTTAAGGCTGAAACCATTTGCCCTTATCGGTAACGTAGTTAACCAGTTCGAGGCGCCCACCTCCTGCGCTATAGCTACTTTTTTTGTCAAATTTTCTGGAACCTGCAGCAATAGTTGCTGCAACATGTCATTTTGGCAGTGCTGCCGATCTGTTGTAATGGACCTACGGATCTTATTTACTTCGCTGGTGTCCACTTCCCCTGTTGCATTCTCGGCTATTATGTGGTCAGTGAGGGCTGCCGTGAGCTTAAGTGAATTTTGATGTTCAGTGTCAGCAATCTCCTCTGGATTAGTTAGTCCCATCCCTCCCAGTCTTGGTGGAAGTGCAAGAAGTGTTCTTTCTGCTGGGGTTAAGTCAGGGTGTTTCACTAGTTTGGGAATGAACTACTACTACTACTACTACTACTACTGCTGCTGCTGCTGCTCTGCTAATAATAATAATACCAATAGCATGAATGTGATTGTCGCTTAAAAAACAAATTTATTTCGTATCTAATAATAAAAATGTTTCTCTAAAGGTTTTGCACAACGTTATCAACAATAACAACAACAACAACAACAACAACAAAAACAACAACTGGTAGATGTGGTTATGTGCCAACCTTGAGTGACTGTATCAACCAAACACTTTCTTCTGTATTTATTATAATCTCAAGATACAAGGAAATACACACACACACACACACACACACACACACACACACACACACACACACACCTACCTTCAACCTCTTCCTCCCTGTCACTACAACCTACTATAACCGTATTGTCCAGACTCACAACCATGACAACCATACTCTCAAAACTACAACAACCACGCCAACCACAACAACCACAACCACGCCAACCACAACAACCACAACCATGCCAACCACACCAACCACAACCACAGCCACAACAGTCTACTAGGGAGAGTTATAACCACAATATAAACTCGTTATCTTATTTCAGTTTCTCGTTTCTCACTTTTACTACACCTGATTATATCTCTCTCTCTCTCTCTCTCTCTCTCTCTCTCACCTGTGTATCTCTCTCTCTATATATCTCCCTCTCTCTCACCTGTGTTTACTGAAGACATCTCCCAACACTATATCTGTCTCTCTAAATCTCTCACCTAGTGCTAAATGTCCGTTGAAGAGTCTCTCTCTCTCTGTTTTATCACCTGGTATATATCTCCGCTTTCTATTCTCCATTTCTCTCTCTCTTTCTCCATGATCGTAAAACACCTGAGCGTGCTTTCTTGGTCTTTCTTATCTACCTCTTTTATCATTGTGTTCCTCATTCCTTATTCTGTTAACTATCGATAATATGTCTCCTCTATGATTTTTTTTTTGTGTGGCTGAAATTAATTCCGTTTTTTTTTGTCTGTTTGTAACCTAACCTAACCTAACCAAACCATGTCTTGATCACGATATCCTAAGCTGTATATCCTTACCTGTAGCGCCTCATAGGGACTCAAAATACCTATGTAGGATTTTTATAGGATCTCGATAGAATTTCTTAAACTCCCTCTGGAATTCTTCAGTAACTTCCTGCTTTCTGTATTCCAACCTGGGATTCCAAGTTCCTTTTTTATATATATATATATATATGTTTATTTTAGCCTTGAAATGTGTTGTACCAGCCTTCCTTCCCTGGGTACTGAGAATCCCACCCTCCCCCCACCCTCCCCACCCCCCATCCCCACCCACCCCCACTCTCCTCCCCACCACCCCCTCCCCCCCTTCATTACTCTCAACTCTTAAAAAATAGGAAATGAAACTCGTTGCACATGTAATTTTTGTCAATATAATATATGTTGTGACGAGAGGGACCGTTCTTATCGTATAATATAAATTTGAGGGAGAGATAATTATCAGGCACAAAGAAGCTGTACAGTTACGTCAAAATTAAATTAAATTGTCAAGAACACTAAAAACGGGGAGGAGGATTATGTTTTTTTCCCCATTGGTTGTAATAATTAATGTGGCGTTTAGTGTGACCAGAATTAAATGTTAAGGTTTGAGTTTCTATATGACTGTTTGTGACGCAGTTTGCCATTTGTGTGTGGAACTGATGGTTGGAAATTACCTGTCTTGCCTCAATGATTAATTAGGAAAAAACGGATTACCTGACGATTACCCACCTGAGGTTATTTCACCTGGTGATTGAATACTTTAACCTAACCTAACCTAACCTAACCTAACCTAACCTAACCTAACCTAACCTAACCCTCTCAGGTAACGTTAGAATTTCAAATCATCAAATGAAATAAGTTGGGGTGGCTAATCTTCATGTGGTTCTATAAATAACACTGCTTCAGCTAATCCGTGTCATTACAAAACCTTAACTTCAGGGTTACAGTAACTGAGTGGAATACCTGTGACCAGACATCCCATTGTAACCCAACGTCAATTTAAAGCGTAAAATAAGAAAATACCTGACCTGACCTAACCTGACCGTGTACCTTGCTTAATAATGAAAGTTTTCCAGGTATTTTCAGCAGCCTTTTAAACTATTGCCAGACAAAGTGTGTTTATTATGATACCATTTACTTACCAGATTCATTATGCTATTTAAGTGTTGTATTATTGTGCACTAATTACCACCAGTTAGTTTGTGGAATAATTGTGACTGTGTTTTGTGGGATAATGTGGTTAACTGTGAAGAAACTGTGATGATTGGAAGTATTTTAGACAGTAGTAATGGTCTAGTGGAGGTGGTCTTCACAGTCTGTTGTTGGTGTTGTGAAGTCTGGCAGTGATAGATCTTAAAGTTTCATGTTGACAGTTTTTGATGACCGGTTGACAGCTCTGGAAGTTTGGTGTTGACAGCTCTGGATGTTTGGTGTTGACAGCTCTGGATGTCTGGTGTTGACAGCTCTGGATGTCTGGTGTTGACAGCTCTGGAAGTTTGGTGTTGACAGCTCTGGAAATCTGGTTTTGTTGAAAGCTCTGGAAATCTGGTGTTGACAGCTCTGGAAATCTGGTTTTGTTGAAAGCTCTGGAAATCTAGTCTTAGTGGTTCTGGAAGCTTGATAATAGCGATACTGGTGGTCTGGAAGCAATGAGCATATGGAAATACATTATAAATCTAGTTTAATTCGACATATATAACTAACAGTAATACACCTAGTCGCTGTGTCCTTGGAACCCTGATGATTTTAGCCCTCAGGTCCTACTGGCGTTGATGGTGCTGGCATTATATGATGGTGGTGGTGTCCTTGGGTAACAGCAGTAGAATAGCGGGAGTGATGGACTAAAAACTGTAGCATTCGTTGCCTTGACAATCCCAGGCCTTTAGATCTTGAGGTGTCCGGTAGCAATATCCCTAGTAGCAGTGATGGGTGTTTCTTAACTTGAATTTGTCACCTCATGTCCCTCTGTTGGCCTTGGTAGGGGAGGGGGAAAGTGCTTTTAAACGCTTTCCTCGGTAGCTCTGGTCACCTGATAAAGATAACCCTAAATTAACTCCGAACTCCTGACGAAAACGACCATGAAAGTCCTCCTTCATTAGCTCTGAACACCTGACGAAGATAACCCTAAATTAACTCCGAACTCCTGACGTAGACGACCATGAAAGTCCTCCTTCATTAGCTCTCACCACCTGACGAAGACTACCCTGAAAAGATAAGAGTGATTCAGTAAGCCTTGTGATATAAGTGACCATGGAAATCAGAGAGCAGGCGTGTCCTTCATCTGCCAGGGGAATGTGGGATGGTCAAGGGCACTTATCACCCTGTCCTTGATGTTTAACTCCCTGACGACTCTCTCCCTCTTTTCCCATCCCTTCCTAATCTCTTCCAGTGTACATCAATGATTACGACAATACTTCCACTCATCAATTAAGGTGTATTTTCCAGTAATGTTACACAGGCGAGTCATCAATTATTGGGTCATTGTAGTTGATGTCTCAGGTGAAAATACTTAATGATCTTACTAGGTCTCGCTGATGTTGCTACCTGCCTGATTTTTATGGTCTTGTCTGGTGATTCTTGTGTGTGTGTGTGTGTGTGTGTGTAAGACATTACCCCCTTACTGACCTAACTGATAATTCCTCCAGCCTTCAGGAATTGATGGTATCTAAACTGTACATGTCGCTTTCATCTCTTTCTAATTTATTCCATATTGATGCTTTATAGAACAAGACTATTATTATTATTATTATTATTATTATTATTATTATTATTATTATTATTATTATTATTATTATTATTATTATTATTATTATTATTATTATTATTATTATTATTATTATTATTATTATTATTATTATTATTATTATTATTATTATCTTTACTTTTCGTTGTCGTTTCTGCCCCTTAATATCTTGTAACCTTCCAGAGTTGAGTCAAAATCCTGTTCAAGCCGAAGAGTGACCTGCCGTGACCTGCCGTGACATTGTTTTTGTTATTTCGTGTTTTCGGGGATTTTGATGACGGGTCATGTACAAGTATTTCCTCTCTCTCTCTCTGTAGTTACGGTAGAGTTTCAGTGTACTTTCGACGCCACTTTGGACTTAAAAGATCACGGTTGTTAGAGTAAGGCAATTAGACTCATGCTAACAACTTCATGGGTTTTTTGTTGTGGGGTAAATATAATCTAAGAGCCTTTGTGAATCTGGGAAGAGTCATTGTGATGGTAGAGGATTGAAGGTAGAATGGATCCATTTCTAATAGGATCCAAACCCACTGTGCCCCATTTCTAATAGTACCCACTGCTATTATACCCCAATTATAATAGTACCCGATCCCACAGTACCCCCAACCTAACTTAACCAAACCATCAGATTTCGAACCATTTAGGATTTGAGTGAGAGAGAGGGGGGGGGGGCATTAATACCCAGCCCCAATTCTAATGGCTGGGGCCCATTAGGACTATGCCCCCATTTGCCTCCTCAGCGTTTTGTCACTTAATCTTTAATTATCTCTTTCCTCTTCTTTCATCACCTCTCTCTCTCTCTTACTCACATGATTCATCAGGTCTCCGTTATTCATATGATTCACTATCCATTGCGTCAGTTCCAAGCCATTCCTTTAACCCCGCATTCTCTCTCTCTTCCGTGTGTGTGTGTGCCTCTAATCCAACCAGCCCCTCCCCTCACCCTCCCATCCCTCCCCCTCCCCCCTCCCCAGCGCATACTTCTCAGAACATGATCAAGATTCAATTCCAGGAAAAAAAATATTTCTCAAGTGGATATTTCTCATTATCATCTCAGACTGAAGTTTGAGTAACACACTGAGATTATTATACACTTTGGGTCCCCGTGTAATGTGTGTGTGTCTTTTATTCTCACTTCCGCCTTTCCTGACCTGACCGAAGCTGTTATTGCGTATGAGGGATTTATATATATATATGTACCGCGTATGCAGGTATAATTAACGCCAGTAATTTATAGCTTGGATTATTATTATTATTATTATTATTATTATTATTATTATTATTATTATTATTATTATTATTATTATTATTATTATTATTATTATTATTATTATTATTATTATTATTATTATTATTATTATTATTATTATTATTATTATTATTATATATTTCTTGGGGGTTTAGAAAAATTGTAGGCTATTGTTGCTGTTGTTGATTTTGTTAGTATTGTTGTTTTTGTTGTTATTGTTATTTTTGTTGTTATTGTTTTTTGTTATTATTGTTATTTTTTATATTATTATTGTTGTATGTATATATTTCAACAGCCTTGATCCTTAACCATCGTTCACTGAGGCTGTCAAAGTGTACATGTGAAGAATCTATAAACAACGATAGTCACTGATTGATAAAATGTCTTTCGTGAAAATACAATAGATTTCCTTCTAGATCTTTTAAAAACAAAATTCCATCGTCCAGTGTCCAGCCTATGTACCCTTCACTCTCTAAGCCATTCACATCATTATATAAACACTGTAAAAATGCTACATGTCAATAAGTCTCACCCAGATGCTGTAAAAAACAAAATGTAATCGATATAATGTTAAGCCTAAGAGTCCCGCGTCTATACCTCCTACTGTTCTCAAAACCGTTCATAAAAAAACACTAAAACATAAAATACAACATTGAAAAAAAACCCACATTCCTAAGGAGATTAGTAGAATATTAAATCCGACCCAAAGATGTTAATAAAAAACAAAATCCTATCGTAAAGTACCTGTTCCCCGGAGTCTCCCATCTATACTTGTCACTCTTAATCCCATTCATAAAATTATCACTGGAATGTAGAAACCATTAAAAATAAACAACATTCTCGAAGGATATGGAAACTATTAAAGAGAAATAAAGCCTAGTAAATCCTCTAAACAATAAATCTCACCTAGACGCTCTCAAAACAAAATAGCATCGTAAACTTAACACTCCTCAGAGTCTGGCGTCTATACCTGTCACTCAAGTTCATTCATAAAACCCATCACGGGAGCTTCACTACAGCCGCCTCCTGAACTCTCAGTTGGTGGGAGAGATATACGGCCGAGATGTTCACTGCTTGACCGGGAAGAGAGACAGAGTGAGATAAGAGAAAGGGAGATGGAAAGGAGAGTGTAAATGCCAGAGAGAGACAGACTAGATGGTAGAACAAAGAATGGGAGAGGAGAGAGAGAGGCAAAGAGATTATGAAATAGATAATCAGAGAAATAGTGATAGAAAATGAAAGAGGATATACTGTATCTATCTATCTATCTATCTATCTATCTATCTAAAATACAGTGTGTGTGTGTGTGTGTGTCCCTGTAGAGAGAGAGAGAGAGAGAGAGAGAGAGAGAGAGAGAGACCGTGAGAGTGAGGGAGACGTGAGAGAAAGAGAGACGTGTATGAATGAGATAGACGTGAGATACCTAAAGAGAGAGAGTGAGAGAGGCGTGTGTGGGAGAGTATCCTGGGTAGCTCCCCCTCAGTGCTGTGAACCCTGGCTGGCTTGTTGGCTGGCTGGCTGGCTGGCTGGCTGGCTGGCTGTATAACGGGACTGGCCAACTGTGGTTAAGATATTGTCCCATCAATGACTAATGTTGCCTCTCTCTTTCTCTCTCTCTCTTTCTGTCTCTCTCACCCATGCGTCCTCTCTCTCTCTCTCTCTCAGTAATCTTCCATTCCGTTTGGTCTTTACCTGTACTGAGGTGTAGTGGCCAAAAGGTCATTGGTTCGCGCCCAGGCACCCCTAGGTCACCCTGCTGTGAATGGTTCCTTCTTATTGGAAAATGATGAGTCCCATGTAGATCAGGTTACCTCCTTATGTACCGTAGTTAGGCCTATTCACCCTTCCTGTAGACACGATCTTTCTAATTTGCTTTCAGGTTAATGGGATCCACTTTTAATTTCATGTTTTCTCTGAAGATGCTTGTTCGTCAGTCTGTCCGTCAGTCTATCCGTCCGTCCGTCCGTCCATCCGTCAGTCTATCCGTCCGTCTGTCCGTCCATCCGTCAGTCTATCCGTCCGTCCGTCCGTCCATCCGTCAGTCTATCCGTCCGTCCGTCCGTCCATCCGTCAGTCTATCCGTCCGTCCGTCCGTCCATCCGTCAGTCTATCCGTCCGTCCGTCCGTCCATCCGTCATTTATGTTCATTAACTGGACACAAGACTTAGGGAATCATGTTACGTTCACTCATAACAATAATAAAAACATCTCCTGTCACCACCTCCACACACTGCACCAACACTAAGTACAATTAGTCTGTTTGTTAACTTTATACAGCCCAAAAACTACCCAATCCAGGCACTAGGTTCGTTATTTAGTGACCATTCTAGACCAGATGCCGAGTTATACCTTTATATTGTGACCATTCTAGACCAGATGCCGAGTTATACCGTTATATTGTGACCATTCTAGACCAGATGCCGAGTTATACCGTTATATTGTGACCATTCTAGACCAGATGCCGAGTAACGCTATTTTTTTGGTGATTTCCACTACGAGAGGTTGACCTTTACAACACCAACTCACGTAACAATATGTAAGGTTGGGTGAAGATAATTTATTTTTATTATCTTGACAGCGGATAGAGATCAGAAACCTAACCTAACCTAACCTACCCTAACCATCCCATAACCTAACTCAACGTAACCACCCCATTAACCTAACCCAACCCCACCCTACCAAAACTACCACTCCCACTACCCTTACCACCACAACCACCACCACTACTACCACCCTTAATACTACTACCACCACCACCACCATTACCACTACCACCTCCACAACTACCAACCCTACTACCACCACCACTACAACTACCACCACTACCGCCACCACCACCACCACAACTACCACCCCTACTACCACCCTTAATACTACTACCACCACCACCACCATTACCACTACCACCTCCACAACTACCAACCCTACTACCACCACCACTACAACTACCACCACCACTGCCACCACACAACTACCACCCTACTACCACCACCACCACAACTACCACCCTACTACCACCACCACCACAACTACCAATTCTACTACCACCACTACCATCACAACTACCACACCTACCACCACCACTACCATCACAACTACCACCCCACTACCACCCACCACCCACTACCACCACCACCACCATTACCACTACCACCTCCACAACTACCAACCCTACTACCACCACCACTACAACTACCACCACTACAACTACCACCACTACCGCCACCACCATCACCACAACTACCACCCCTACTACCACCACCACCACCACAACTACCACCCCTACTACCACCACTACCATCACAACTACCACACCTACCACCATCACCATCAGCAATAACCTTACTCTCACTTGTTCGGCATTTCCGCAAAAATGGCTGACTCAGAGATATTTTTCTTCTAGTCTTTTTATCCCCTGGTCACTGAGGCGGTTAAGGTCACATTTGTCGTTTGTCTGTCTCATTTTTTCCCTTTTTGATCTTTTTTTCCCCTTTTGGGTCTTTTTTCCCGTTTTTTGGTCTTTTTTCCCCGTTTTTTTGGTATTTTTCCTTTATTTTAGTTTTCCTTTTATTCTTTTTTTCCCCTTTTTGGTCTTTTTTCCCTTTTTGGTCTTTTTCCCTATTTTTAGTTTTCCTTTTATTCTTTTTCCCTTATACTCTTTATTTGTTTTCCTATTTGTGTTTGTTTTTATTTGTCCACTAACTTAACTTTCCAATTTTATCTATTTTCCCATATTTATTTTCCTAATATCTTTTGCCTAATAAGTTTATTTTACCTATTTCTGATTTTCCTTGTTTATATATTTCCATTTTTTCCCCTATTTAAGTCTGTTTTTTCCTTCTCGTGTTTATCTTTTCCTTATCTTTCTTTATTTATGTGTGGCTTTCGTATCCTGTTTGTGGGTATTTTCTTGTTTTTTTCACCATTATATCCGTTTTATCGTGTTTTTTCCTCGTCTGTATCCGTTTTCATTCTTTTCCTTGAGTCAGTTTATCCATCTGTAACTATTTTTTCCTGCTTATTTCTCTGTCCTTCCTCTATTTTTATTATTATGTGTTTTCTTTGTTATCGTCATTTATCACAGTTTTTCTCCCATTTATCTTGTTTTTTCTTTATCCTCCCATTTTCCTTATCTGTTCTCTTGTTCTTTATTCTCTTTTCTGTGTACGCCTCTTGTCTGTCTGCCTGTCCGTCTTAGTAAGCATCGCGCGCGTGTGTGTGTGTGTGTGTGTGTGTGTGTGTGTGTGTGTGTGTGTGTGTGTGTGTGTGTGTGTGTAAACCTGTGGGAATATTTCATAGGTCAGGTGTAAAAACTATAGGTACAGGTGATATTTAAACTAATTATTACCACCTAAATGTTAAGGCTCTGGTACCCCCAAACAGGAACTACAGCTGATCTGGTAATAATTGTTCAGGTGATCTCGTAAAATGGAATCACACTGCCTCGTTTGGGTGTGTGTGTGTGTGTGTTTGGGTGTGTGTGTGTGTGTGTGTGTGTTTGTGAATGGGTGTGAATAAGTTTGTGTGGATATGTTTGTTTGTTTTTGTTTGTTTGTTTTTAGTGGATGTAAGTATAAGTGGGTTTGTATGGGTGCACGTGGTGTTTGCATTCATTGAGTGAGATTTATTGATGTAGTGAAGATGATGATGATGATGATGATGATGATGATGATGATGATGATGATGATGATGTTACGTAATAATAATAATAATAATAATAATAATAATAATAATAATAAAACTAATAATAATAATAATAATAATAATAATAATAATAATAATAATAATAATAATAATAATAATAATAATAATGATAATAATAATAATAATAATGAAAAAAAAAATATTGACAATATTAATAACAAAAATAATGATGATAATAGTAATAACAAAAATAATAATAATAATAACAAAAATAATGATAATAATAATAACAAAAATAATGATAATAATAATAATAATAACAATAATAATAATAATAATATTAATAAAAAGATTAATATATAATAATAATAATAATAATAATAATAATAATAATAATAATAATAATAATAATAATAATAATAATAATCTAAACCAGAACACTTAACATAAACAGGATTAAATCTAATCTTTAAACAAAGAACAACAACAACAACAAACAACAACAACAACTCCAAGGCTCACTGATGATTCATTCTGAGACTTAATAATGAAATAATTAAAACTTTACTATAATTTCACTCAATAATTTACAAGGAAACGCGACAGAGAATAAGATAGATGGCGCTGTACACTCGTTATTAAAAGAATCATTCATTAATATAATATTTCCATTAAACCAATATTAATGACTAGTTTCTTCACTAATGACAAGAACAATAAATTGGAGAAATTATTTAAAACGAAACTCGTATTTTTTTTTTCCTTCGTCGTTGCCTTCTTCAGCGTAAGGTCTCCCGCTGTAGGCACCAGGTGTTACTCACTCATGCTCTGCCGGGATTCCCTTTGTCGTAATCCTGGTAACGTAAAGTCCCAGTTAGAAATTTTTATTGATTTTTTTCGTGGAAGCTGCGTCACCATTCTTACTGTAACTTGTGACTGAGCTACCGAGGCATTTTAGCTTTTTAATGGGAGTGATTTAGCTTTTTATGTAGTGATTTGGGTTTTCATGTGGGGATTTAGGTTTTTATGTAGTGAGTTAGCTTGTAAAGGGTAGTGAGTTAATTTTTAAAGGGTAGTGAGTTAGCTTTTAAAGGGTAGTGCGATAGCTTTAAAAAGATTGTTGACTTAGCTTTTAAAGGGTAGTGAGTTAGCTTTTAAATGCCTAGAAAATACAATTAGAATAGTGTTACTGGTTAGAAATGAACAGAAATCAAAATTAACAAAACAAAACTCAACACAAAACACAGTTGAGTATTTCCTGTCCCGTGTTGTGACAAGCTGACTGAATCCTGGGGGGGGGGGGCATGTCTCGTTGTGGCTGTGTATGTTGTGACCTCACCTAGCATAGTATGACCTAACTTAACCTAACCAAAAACAGGTAAATCCACCCTCGTTGTGTGTTGTGAGGCCGGAGATTACTACACTAACCCTCTGTTCTACTTGGGAACAGTGCTTAAACGACTCTCACTGTCTGTCTGTCTGTCTGCTCAGTACGTGTGTTGTGGTGGCGGGGAGACTCGACACTCATTCACCTCTTGTTCTACTTGGGAATGATACCACGACGTGAAGAACCGTGAAGAGGGAGGGATGGCGGGAGGTGTATTAAGTCATAAAGGTCTTCTCTCTACCACTGTGACTTTGTTGACACTTTCGCTTACAATGTATCTTTGTATATTATGTATGATTATGTATGAATACATGATAATACATGAGGATGATTCTCACACATGATACATTATGATGATGATGATGATTATGCCACATGATCATTGGTTACGATGAATGATCATGATTACTGGTTATGACACTTAAGTTGATCACGGCTCATGACACATAATGATACAACACTGATTATGATACATGACACATGCACGCCTTCAGGATTTCTTGACGAGGTACGAGTTGTGTGTGCGTCTGTCCGTCCGCCTTTGTGTTTCCTTGTTTGTGTCCGTGTGTGTGTCCGTTTAAGTGCTACTGTGTGTGCGTGTGTATATGTCTGTCTGTCTGCTGCCTGCCTGCTTGTCTATCTGTCTGTCTGCTTGTCTCTGTGTCTGTTTGTGTGTGTATGTGTATGCACGCGTGGATGTACGTACATGCATGTAACTGTGACTATGGTCATGCGTGCGTGGCGGCGCGCATGAACGGCCATGCGTGCAGCTCTCAACCCTCCCAGGCAGTTCTTGTGTGCTTCTCGACCCTCTGAATGAAGTGTGAACAAGAACACTGTAAAAAAGTCTCTCTCAGGCATTCCCTCACCTCTCACATATACACTGAGAGACGATAAAAAAAGTGTTAAAGAGATACATTTTAAAGAACAGCTGTCTCCTCCTCCCCATCCTCCTCCCCTCCTCCTCCCCCTCCTCCTCCCCATCCTCCTCCCCCTCCTCCTCCTCCTCCTCCTCCTCCTCCTCTCAATTATCAACCACCCCTACCATTCCTTCCTCCTCCTCACTCTTTCGTTTATTGATCTCCCTCTCTTCCTGTCTCTCATTTTTCCTTCTCCCTCCTGTCTCTCACTTCTTCTCCTTTCTCTCACCCCCCCCCCCCACCTCCCCCCTCCCCCCCACCCCCTTCCTCATCTCACTTTCTTCCTTTATTCGTCTTCATCAAGGAATTATTCTTTTCATTATTGAGAAAAATCATAAAAAATCCGCCCTTTCTGACCTGGCTAATGGATGTGAGTGTAGGACAAAATTCCCTTGGACAAAAATCACCATTGGACAAAAATTCTCTTTGGACAAAAACATAATCTAACTTTGAAAAATATTAATATAAAACACTGAGGGGGTTTTGTCCAGGGGAATTTTGTCCAAGGGGGCTTTTGGCCGCCCCCCAGAAGATATTTCTGGGCATGATTTATTCGTTGCTTTTATTTATGCATGAATAGATAATTGTGGCTGAGCAGTTTTGATCAGACAGATAGTGTCAGTATTAATTGGTGGTTGTTAGTCCTGGGAGGCACGATAAGGCAATTACAACTGAGGCATCTGAAATCTGTGCAACCAAATGTGTTCTGCAATTGCACGGATTTATCATCACAAATTTTACAATCCCTGATGATATCTGGGTAATAAACTCCTTAGTATAGTATTGGTTTGTATCTGTGTCTGCGTTCTTCGTTACAAATCCGTGTTCAGGGTATGTTAAATATATCGTTAATGCGGATTCTTAGCAAAAACGTACACAGGGGCCACAACTGGTGCTTCTGTGAGCGTTTTAATGGTCGTCTGTAAGGTTAGTTATAGGTGTGAAGGCTTTAGGTGTCCATGTGTACATTGTCCGTGTGGGGTTTTTGATATGAACGTTTTGTATGTGTACGTTAATATGATATGGATGTGATTGAGTTTTAGTTAGTGTGTTAACTTCTCGTATTTGGGGTTGACTTCGCATTATCTCTCTCTCTCTCTCTCTCTCTCTCTCTCTCATTGCCTCCCCCACCGTGCAATGTTGTGGTGGTCGACCGGCGGCAGCGTCGGAGGGGCGCTGTTGGACGTCGGTGTGTTGCCATCCCCTTCCCTCCCTCTTCCACTTTATCCTCTTTAATTACTCTATATCTCCTTCCTTATCACATACATACCCACATTATCTCACCATTAACCTTCTCTAACTACCGAAGTGAGAGAAACCACGAGAAATATCAACAAAAACCCGGTAAATAAGAGTTGTTTTAATGGTGGTTTAATAAGAGTAACTGGTAACCTCGTCGCCCACAACAAGGTCAATGTCACTCTTACTAGCGAATACCGTAATAGATCTCCGTTGGCGAAATTATTATTATATGATGTATCTGGCGCGTGTTTGTGCCGGTTTATAATGAACAAGTCATCGGTGTATCGCTAAAGACGGGGAGGAGGGATAGAGCCGGATGGTTATTCTTCTCTGTTTAATTTCGTCTGTGGTAGCGAGAACACGGATGGTTTTTAGATGGTATGGTTTTAGTGGTTAATAATGGATGATGGTATATTTAGGGTGTGTGCAATGTACGGGTGTGGTGACTTGGCTGGCAGGGAGGGAGTCTAGCTGGCTGTCTGTCTAGCTGGCTGGCTTGCTGGCTTGTTCCTCCTATCCCAATCCCTTGTCTATCCTGTTGGTTCTAAATCCTTCGTAAATATGTTGAAAAATTGACCTGACTTGTTGAAAATTGACCTGACTTGTTGAAAATTGACCTGACTTGATCCTAACTTGTTGTGTCTATCTGTTGTTCTATAAATAAACTGAACTCTAAACACAATCTATTTTAGGACTTGAGTAAAATGGAGTGTAGGTTGGGTGTGTGGGGAGGAGGAGGGAGGGGGAGGGAGGGGTGTGTGGGGGAGGAGGGGGAAGGAGGGAGGGCTGGGGAGGAGGGGGAGGTGGGGGAGGAGGGAGGGCTGGGGAGGAGGAAGGGAGGTGTGTGGGGAGGAGGTAGGGGGGGGGAGGAGGGAGGGCTGGGGATGGGGATGGAGATGGGAGGGCAGTGGAGGAGATAGGGAGAGCTGGGGGAGAGGAGGGAGGGCTGGGGAGAGGAGTGAGGGCTGGGGAGAGGAGGGAGGGCTGGGGAGAGGAGTGGGGAGAGGAGTGAGGGCTGGGGAAGGAGTGTTACAAGATCATTATCTAAGGTAGTGTTGAAGTCTCCTCCCGCTTGTCGTCCGCTGCTGGTGTAGCCCAGTTTGCGGCGGATTGTCTGCTGCTGCTGCTGCTGATATTATTGTTGTAATTGCTGGTGGTGTTATTGTTGTTACTCTTATTGTTATTGCTGTTGTTATTGTTGTAGTTGTTTCTGTTGCTAGTGCTGATGATGATGGTATGCAGTTAGTTTAGAGAGAGAGAGAGAGAGAGAGAGAGAGAGAGAGAGAGAGATCACTATTTAAGGTGCTGTTAAAGTCTCAGGGTTTACAGCGTTCGTGGCTGTTGCTGTTGTTGCTGCAGTATTTACCAACCCAACCTAACCTAACCTAACCTAACCCCTTCCCTCCAGGTAGCCTTAGGGTGTTTAATCATCAGGTGAAATAAGCTAAGGGGCTAATTTTCATGTAATCCTTAATAGCTAACTAACTCATATATATCTGTAGCCTGTAAGTACTTATATAACAATCGATCATTGTTTTAATTATTTTCTAATTTGCTTATTTTGTTTATTTTGTTTATTTTTGCTTATTTTGTTTTTTTACGGAAGGAAAATATTCAGAGGACAAGATTTTTGTTTTTTTGCATTACCTTAAGAACTTCCTGATCTGATCTGACTGATGGATGTGTATGTGTGTGTGTGTGTGTGTGTTATGCAGATCATTATCAAGAGTATTGTTGAGATCTCTGGGTTTGTCGTCCTTTCCTGTCGTTGTTACTGGTGCTGTTACTGGTGCTGTTATTGCTGTTACTGGTGCTGTTATTGCTGTTACTGGTGCTGTTACTGGTGCTGTTACTGGTGCTGTTACTGGTGCTGTTACTGGTGCTGTTATTGCTGTTACTGGTGCGCTGTTACTGGTGCTGTTACTGGTGCTGTTACTGGTGCTGTTATTGCTGTTACTGGTGCTGTTACTGGTGCTGTTATTGCTGTTACTGGCTGTTACTGGTGCTGTTACTGGTGCTGTTATTGCTGTTACTGGTGCTGTTACTGGTGCTGTTATTGCTGTTACTGATGCTGTTACTGGTGCTGTTACTGGTGCTGTTATTGCTGTTACTGGTGCTTGAGGTGCTGTTACTACTACTGTTGATTCTGTTATTATTACTATTGGAACTTAGTCTTCTGTTGATTCTATTCCTGTTGCAATTTTTACTGCTGATGCTGTTATTGTCTCTGTTGTTCCTGTTGGTGCTGCTGTTATTACCGTTGGTGGTGAGGACTTTGGCCAGGGAGGTGCAGTGAACACTATGTCCCGCTATGTACACGACCACCTCCCACACCCCAGGGGGAGATTAAGGGAGGGAAGGGAAGGGAGTGGAGGAGAGCTTTAGTGAGAGAGGAAAGGATGGGGAGTGAAGAGGAGGTTATATTGGGAAGGGAAGAAGGGAGAATGAAGGGCAGGGGAGAGGTGGGGGAGGTTAAAGAAATGCGGGGAGAGGATTGAAGGGGAGATTAATTAAGGGAGGGAGGGAGGGGATGTGAAGGGAGGTAAAGAAAGTCAGGGAAGAAGGTAAAGGGGAGGTTATGGTGGTAAGGGGAGATTAAGGGAGTCAATGGGAGGGTGAAGGGGAATGAGGGAATAAATAAAGGGTGAGTGACGTGGGTGAGGAGGAGATTAACTTGTGATGAGGGGAAACAAAGGGGTGGTGAGGGGAAGGAAAGGGATAATGAAGGGAAACAAAGGGGTGGTGAGGGGAAGGAAAGGGATAATGAAGGGAAACAAAGGGGTGATGACGATATGATAAACAAAAAAGACAGACAAACAAATAAACAATTAAAACAATCAAGTTACCTCAACACCTTACCTGTTAAATACCTGGTCATTCTACTCTTTAATTATCCATAGACAAGAACAGCTGTTAAGTCCAAAACAATTAAGAATAAGCTGATTTAACTCCCTCGTCCTGAAGATAATACCTTATTAACTATTTACAAACATTAAAAGATTGCCCACGAAACTATTAATCACCTGCTCGAATATCTAATTAGCCAGGTATCAGCAATCAGAAAACTGGGGGGGTAAAAAAAATTAATCAGAATATTCCAAAAATAAATTGAATTATAAACAAACTTCTGGCGGCCATTTTGGATATGAGTTGCCGACTGTCGCTAGATATGATGACTATTTTAGGTTTTTCTTCTTAATATTGGTATTATATGTTAAGGCGTGGCAGTAACAAGAGTTTTAAATGAACGTTAATTTAGTATCTGTTTCAACATAAGCCAATAACTTCTGACAAATTAAGAATAATGTTTTTGATCTTGTTTTTTTGTGTGTGTGTGTGGCGTCAGATGGCGTTGAGTGAAGCGTGGTGTTATGATTATATCGAGGGAGTGGAAGACCTTGGTAACTATTTATCATACTGTGTTGAAGGTCGGCGCCTGGAAGGAAGGGATGGATGGTCTATATGTTTACTAAATTAACATATACATCCTATAGATATATTCCTGTATACTTGTTTATATATTGTGGTATTATTTATATATACATCGATTCCTGTTTTTATTCGATTCCTATTTTGTCACCCACGACCGGACTGAGACAACAGCCTGAGAGTAGGAATGATAATAACACGACACCAAAATAGGAGTCGCGAGCAGTTACTAATGACCCCGAACAGAACGTAATGCCATCAATCTCGTTAACCTTTGGTCAATTGTAATAACAGCATCGTGGTTAATGTGCTGTACCGTTGACTGAAGTGAAACAAGAAATAGACTCGGTTTAATAATGTCATCTATCAGTCGAAAATAATTTAAATGTAAGATTTTGTTTTTTCTCTTTTGTTAATTATTATTTTGTTAGGTGTTTGAACTTCCTCCGGGGTTATTTAGTACAGTTGATTAGCTTTGGTTTTTGTTACAGGTGAGTTTTAATTAACGGAACCCATGGGGCTATATTACCTGTGACAACAACACCCAGTACAACCCCTGCCAAAAAAGTACGCGTGGCAGGGTTCAAGGTCCTCTGCCCACCCTCACCAAAACGCACCCAAGGAGGAGAAAGGGGGGGAGGAGGGAAGGGTAAAGGTCGACCAAAAGAATTCCAAAATCGTGGAAATATTTGGTTGGACGGACGCTCCTCATTTCACCGCCCTCCCCCCCACTTCCCCACCTCCCCTCCACTCCCCTCCCCCCTACCTCTACCTTTCCTCCCTCTTACCTTGCCCCCTCCCCCACCCTTCTTCCTCACTTTCTTCTTCCTTCTTCCCTCCGGATATATGTTTCACCCTCCCCCCCTCACCCTCCTCCCTCTACTGCCAGTCAATGCCCTTCCCTTCCCTCGCTATCTCTCCTTCCCTCCCATACATTCTCTCCCTCCCTTTCTCGACTTTCTCCTCCCTCTTCCCCTCTTCCTCCTCCCCTCTATAACCCTTCCTTCCCAACCTCCTTCCCTTCCTTTCCCTTCACCATCCAATTCGAGACCTAATCCCTCCCACCCTCGCTCTTTCCCTCCTTCTCTCCTGCCTTCCCTCTTTCCCTCCCTCCCTCCTGCCTTCCCTCCCTCCTTCCCTCCCTGCAGAACGTCCTTCAGCGGGTCTCAGGGGTTGACGACTCTCTCACTGCTCTTGGCGTGAGTAGTGGCGACTCTCAGCACCTGTTTAGCCCTGTACACGAGAGCCGCCGCGACCCTGTAACCATGGGAAGGTATGCAGGGAGGGGGAGGGAAGGCAGGGGAGGGAAGGGAGGGGGAAGAAGGGGTGGTGGGAGAAATCAGAGCAGAGAAGGGGGAAAGGGTGAGAAGAAGGGAGGAAACAGGAGGAAGGGAAGGTAGATCGAGAGGGGAGGGAAGGGAGGGGAAATTAGAGCAAGGGATAAAGGGAAAGGGGAAAAATGGAGAGAAAGGAGAGAAGAAAAAATGGAGTGAGGAAGAGGGGGAGGAGACAAAGGAAGGGGAGATAAAAAGAGAGAGAAAGGAGTACTTAACACTTACAGATTACTTAAGACTTTATAGTTTACAACTTCTGTTACTGCTACTACTAGTATTACTACTACTATTACTACTACTACTTCTACTATTATTACTACTACTATTACTACTACTACTACTACTATTATTACTACTACTATTACTACTACTATTACTACTACTACTACTATTATTACTACTATTATTACTACTACTATTACTACTACTATTACTACAACACCATTTATTTTGTCAGCATGGAGCGGTCTAGTGCTTCACCTGCCGAAACTCAACACAGTAAGGTAAGGACATCTGCTACTTCTTTTCCCATAGTAGTGTGTGTGTATGTCCACTGTTATTGCACTCATTGGTCACTCATAACACCCATTGGTCACTCACAACACCCATTGGTCACTCATACACCCATTGGTCACTCATACACCCATTGGTCACTCACAACACCCATTGGTCACTCACAACACCCATTGGTCACTCACAGCACCCATTGGTCACTCATAATACCCATTGGTCACTCATAACACCCATTGGTCACTCACAGCACCCATTGGTCTCACAGCACCATTGATCCACTCCGCAACACCCATTGGTCCTCATACACCCATTGGTCCTCCTTTAGCATTGGTCACTCATAACACCATTGGTCCTCACCAACACCATGGTCCCTCATTCCCGTCTTCATGTGTGTTTTTTCATTCTAGTGTCTTTGTCTTCTTGTTCAGGCGATATATCAAATTGCTTTTGTTCAGAGGACTTAGCTGGGGCAGGCAGGGGTGGGGGGGGTGTATATATTGAACGTATCACTACTTGTTTTATTTTTGTTTGTTTTTTGTTTTATATATATATATATATTTTTTTTTGATAGTGAGGAAAAAAAGGACTAATTAATTAACGTGTCCTCCATGCCAGACACCTCCTTAGTAAACATTTATAAACATCGGGAACTTTGTGTTTTTTTTACGAGTATCTAAACATGAATTGGCGAAAAATATTTGAAAAGGGCATCACTATGATAGAAAATCGTTTACAACATCGAGGCCTTGGTTAGGTTAGGTTTGTTAATAGGGCACAGCAATTAAGATGGTTTAGAATGGGTAGTTATGGGTGAAATTAAGTAGTTATAATCGTAATAGCAATGAGAATAGCAACAACAATAACAACAACAATAACAACAACAATAACAACAACAATAACAACAACAATAACAACAATAATAATAATAATAATTAATAATGATATAAATGATAATAGTAATAATATTGATAAAAGATAATAGATAAGGGCTCATAATAATGATAAAATATTAAGGAAAAAAATAAAATACATTGTTCCTTGTCTTACGCTGAGGCTCTACTTTAATTTATTACACAGTTGACTCCTAAATAATTTCTTCTTGCGTCCATTATTCAGAGAGCAGCTGACAGACGTAATCAGCCCAGTCAGAGATAAAACTTTGAAGTATTATCAAGGGTAGGAGGAGAATATGGATCACCTGAAGATTAGACACCCTAATTTATATCATGTGAAGATTAGACACCCTAGTTTATATCATGTGAAGATTAGACACCCCATCTTATATCATCTGAAGCTTAGACACCCTATTGCTAATCTAAGCTAACCAAACCTAACCTAACCTAACCTATATTAACATTACTTAACCTATCCTAACCTAAGCTAACCTCTCAGGTAGCGTTAGGGTGATTAATCTTCAGGTAAAATAAGCTGGGATGTTTAATCTTCAGGTTAAATAAGCTGGGTAGTTTAATCTTCAAGGTAAAATAAGCTGGTGTTTAATCTTCAGGTAAAATAAGCTGGGTAGTTTAATCTGATCATATATTCCAGGAAAAATAACAACTTTTAAAAATTTCACGAACCAGAGTTGTGTTAGTAGACGACCTTAGTGTGTAGAGACGTGAATGTCATGGTGCCTCTGGTGTTTATCATTGGAGTTCCTTATTCGTACTATTTTTTCCCCCCTGTTATTGCCTCTCCATATAAGTACAGTACTCCAATCTATTTACTTCAGTGACACAATATTTTTTTTTTATCTATTATTGTTCCCACTTGATAAAACTAGTGAGAAGAAGTGATAAGAGGATATTGCGTGTGGAACCTGTTTTAAGCTATTCGTTGAAGAAACCTCCGCATATTACGCCTTCGGTATGACGTCATTCGAGGTATTAGGGTCAGATAACTGTATTTGAGTGAGTTTTCTTAGATGTTGTTATGGTTTGAATTGTTATTTTAGCTACTTTAGATACATAAGATTAAAGTTAAGTTATATAATCTATTACAGGTTAAAGATAATCCTTTGTAATTTATAATATCAAGAAGTTATTAACGTTAGTGTGTACAGGTTAAGAGGCTGCTTCTTATGACAGTTGAGTCATTACTGAGGCACTTACTACCAGTCCCTAACAACACACTCATAAGGGGGGGGGGGTTGCTAGAGGTTAATATCTATTTAAAATGGGTAGTTATTTAGTTACTATAATTAATTACAATTATTCGAGTGTTTGGTGATTAACAATTACGAAGAATGACTCGGGGCAGATTGCCTTATCTCCCTCTCTCTCTCTCTCTCTCTCTCTCTCTCTCTCTCTCTCTCTCTCTCTCTCCATCACGTGACCTCATCAGCCACCTGGGGAACCTTCGTCTTAGATTTTTTTTTTTTCAATTATCTGTTGAAATATTTTGGCTCCGTGTTTCATATATTTCTGTTATTTATACTAAGACATTAAACATGTGAGTGTCAATTGAAAAGTCGTGTTCTTCTGGCGTTTCCCAATTAATGCTTAAAATATAATTACCTTTACCCTCTAATGTGTTGCCAAATACTGAGATTATTATTTGTTTATTTATTGGTGAATATCGGTAGAAATATATATTTTTTCTTTTTATTATCGTTGTTTAGCTGTTAAATGTACTTCCCGTTCCCTTATCTCTTATCACTGATGAGGTGTTTATCGTAAGTTGATAAAATACATCATTGGTTATTATCAAATATAGATAATTTTTCTTTTACTCTTCAAGTTCCTTTAATAATAATAATAATAATAATAATAATAATAATAATAATAATAATAATAATAATAATATTAATATTAATAATAATAATAATAATAATAATAATAATAATAATAATAATAATAATAATAATAATAATAATAATAATAATAATGGCCTCTGGCTGACTAAGAGAGAAACAAAAAGAATTTATTTCATTTAAAGAGGCTAAAATTTTCAGTCGTACGCCGGCCAACTCCCCGGTATTGATGGGAGGCGGGACCAAAGAGATCTGCCAGTCGTCTCAGCCCAAACTATCGTACAACACTGAGACTTGGTGGTGTTATAGACTTTCAGTTATGAGAGGAATGGAAGGAGGATAACATGTACCCTTGAGTTAGAATAGTTACGAGCCCAAAATAATAATAATAATAATAATAATCACCAGTAACATCATTGATCATTAAATAACACATAATAACTAATACATGATACTTAATACTTAATACATAATACGTAAAACAGTATACATAACACGTATTACATCATTCATAATACGTAATATAAAACTTTTTAAATATAACAAATATTGAAGAGAAATTCCCTCATTGAATCTCGTCTCGATCGATCAAATTTCAGTAAAGTTCACAGCCTGACATTTACCTTATCAATTATGCTCTACCACCTTGTTGTACTACAGGCTGATCAATAAGGCTTCTCTACATTACTACAGGCTGATCAATAAGGCTTCTCTACATTACTACAGGCTGATCAATAAGGCTTCTCTACATTACTACAGGCTGATCAATAAGGCTTCTCTACATTACTACAGGCTGATCAATAAGGCTTCTCTACATTACTACAGGCTGATCAATAAGGCTTCTCTACATTACTACAGGCTGATCAATAAGGCTTCTCTACATTACTACAGGCTGATCAATAAGGCTTCTCTACATTACTACAGGCTGATCAATAAGGCTTCTCTACATTACTACAGGCTGATCAATAAGGCTTCTCTACATTACTACAGGCTGATCAATAAGGCTTCTCTACATTACTACAGGCTGATCAATAAGGCTTCTCTACATTGACACAGGCTGATCATCAAGGCTTTCTACATTACTACAGGCTGATCATCAAGGCTTTTCTGACATTACTGCTACAGGCTGATATCTAATAAGGCTTCACTACATTACTACAGCTGATCATCATTTTCTACATTACTACAGGCTGATCATCAAGGGGCTTTTCTACATTAAATAATAAACATATGAGTACTTTATATTCTGGGTTTATTATTGTTTTTGTTTATTTACATAACTGATGTAACTCGCTGCATCACCACTTATGTAACACCCTGTACTACACTTATGTAACACCCTGTACTCACCACTTATGTAACACCTGTACTGCCACTTATGTAACACCCCTGTACTGCCACTTATGTAAACACCCCTGTACTCACCACTTATGTAACACCTGTACTGCTGCCACTTATGTAACACACCTTGGTACTACCACTTATGTAACACCCTGTACTACCACACTTATGTAACACCCTGTACTACCACTTATGTAACACCCCTGGTACTACCACTTATGTAACACCCTGTACTCACCACTTATGTGTAACACCCCTGTACTACCACCTCTATGTAAACATCCTTGTACTCACCACTTGCAACACCCTGTACTACCACTTATGTAACACCTGTACTGCCACCTATGTAACATCTCTGTACTACCACTTATGTAACACCCTGTACTACCACTTATGTAACACCCCTGTACTACCACTTATGTAACACCCTGTACTACCACTTTCTATGTAAATAATCTGCACCACCACTTATGTAACACCCTGTACTACTACCTCTCTATGTACCCTGTACTACCACTTATGTACGTCTCTGTACTACCACTTATGTACACCCTCACTACCACTTATGTAACACCCTGTACTACCACTTATGTAACACCCTGTACAGCCATTTATGTAACACCTTGTACTACCACTTATGTAACACCCTGTACTACCACTTATGTAACACCCTGTACTACCACTTATGTAACACCCTGTACTACCACTTATGTAACACCCTGTACTACCACTTATGTAACACCCTGTACTACCACTTATGTAACACCCTGTACTACCACTTATGTAACACCCTGTACTACCACTTATGTAACACCCTGTACTATTGACCTTTGAGTGGTTAGAGGTCAATTATTAATTCATGTTGTATCCAGAGATTGAATGACTTAGTATTTGGTAAGTAAAATAATACGATATAATCCAACCCAGAATTATTTGGGAATTATCTACCATACGCCTTGAACTGGAAGAAGACTAATTGGTCATTTGAATTAGTATGTAACGTCTTGAGTACTATGTGGTAACCCTTTGAATAAGATGATGTATGTGTACGAGTACGAGAGGCCTTCTATACTCAAGGGATTGTACTCAATGGATTAAGTCATCGTATTCTAGGGATTGAGTCATCGTACTCAAGTGGTTAAAGTCATCGTACTCAAGGGGTTAAAGTCATCGTACTCAGGGGTTAAGTGAGGTAGTTAGGAGATGATAGTAGGTAGTGAGGGAGGTAGAGAATATAGGAAAATAAGAGAAGGGGGAGAGAGAAAGGGAGATAAAGGGAGACAAAGGATAGTTAGGGAGAGAGGGAGAAGAAGAGGAGATATTGTAGTGATGTTGTGAGGTAGCAACACGACAAAGGCTCGTTTTTCCTCTCGTTAAAACATCGTTAAAAGCGAACATAAACACACACACACACACACACTCTCTCTCTCTCTCTCTCTCTCTCTTTCTTTCTTGCCTTCCAACCAAAAAAATAACGTTGGTTTAAAGGAAAAAAATAATTTCTCATTCATGTAACCTAACCTAACCACAGTTTACCCTTGAATGTTTACAAGAGAGAGAGAGAGAGAGAGAGAGAGAGAGAGTCAACCAGCCAGACCTCACTGCCAACACCACAAGACAATATGCAGCGGGGAGGGGAAAGGAGGGGAAGGGGGTGAAGAAGGGAAGGGGAGGGAGGGTGAAGAAGGGAAGGGGGGGGCAGGGGGGTGAATTAGGTATAAGGTTTTCCTGCGATAATAACCCCCACAACAACGACACCATTTCTTGTCTTAACTACCAACTAAACACCGGTAATTTGCTCCTTAACGACGACTCTGAGACACTTCAACCCGGAAAGTAATTAACAACACTTGGTTACGATTAAAGAAACGAAGAAGAATATGAAATAAAGAGAGAATATAGAAGAGTAATTAGAGAGAAAATGGAAGAAATTTGACTTTGAAATGACATTGGTTAAGTTAGGTTAGGTTAGGTTAGGTTAGGTTAGGTTAGGTTAGGTTTGATTAGGTTTGGTTAGGTTAGGTTAGGTTTGGTTAGGTTAATGGGTGCTTCCATTAATAGACACTTAAAGCAAGACTCAATGGGTGACTCAGCATGGTATAGCCCCCACCCCCGCCCACCCCACCACCCACCTTCCCCACCCCACTACCCACCTTTTCCATCCACCTTCCACCCCCCTCCCCCCTTCCTCCTCTTCCCTCCTCCCTCCCCCTCTCCCTCTCTTCACCCTCTAGCTGTTGATGCTACTACCCCCGTTATCTGTTAGTGACTTCCGCGATCCGTTGGTGACGTTTGTGATCTGTTGATGTTATTGTTTATGCATTGATGATGTCCGTTAGGCGTTGATGGTATTCTTAATCCGTTCATAACTTTCCGTAATCCGTTCATGTTATTCCCTAATCCGCTCATGTTATTCCCTAATCCGTTCATAACTTTCCGTAATCCGTTCATAATCTTCCTTAATCCGTTCATAATCTTCCCTAATCCGTTATTGACTTTTCTAATCCGTTGATGAGTCTCCTAATCCTCTGCGAGTTTTATCTTCCCGTTGATGAGTTCTGTTGATGTCCATTCCTACCCGTTGAACATCACCCGTTAACGGCTTCCTCATACAAACATACATTCTGATTTATATATTAAGATTAAATTTGATTAATACAATACTTAGGTTATGTAACTCTTACAAAAAAATAGATTACAAATACAATAACAAATACAGGGACAAAGACAAGGACAAAAACGACAAAAACACTGCTACTAAGTCAGGTACAGTGTCCGCCTCTTCTGACCTGACTGATGGATGTTTATTGTTCAAGCTTTTTTTTAATGTTCACTTAAGCTGTTTACTCAAGTTATTCACTATAGCTGTTCGTATAATTTTTCTGTCTAGTTTTTCACTCTATCTGTTCCCTCAAGCTTTACACTCAAGCTTTTCACCCACACTGTTCATGTAAGCTGTTGTTTATGGCTTGTTCACTCAAACTGTTCACTCAAGCTGTTCATCAGTCAGCTGGCAGGGCTGAACACCTTCCCACCGGCTTTAAGCAAACACTTCATAGGTCGTAACATATTATTATTATTATTATTATTATTATTATTATTATTATTATTATTATCATTATTATTATTATTATTATTATTATTATTATTATTATTATTATTATTATTATTATTATTATTATTATTATTGTTATTGTTATTGTTATTGTTATTGTTATTGTTATCTTATCTAAATAATTTAAATTTGAGATTATTAATTCATTAATCTCTATCTACCACACCTCCTCCTTTTCCTTCTCCCCCTTCTCTTCCTTTCCTCCTTCCCTCCTTCTCCCACCCACTCTTCTTCTCTCTTCGACTAAATACCGCCTCCTTCTCTGTTCCTTCTCCTTCTCTTCCTCTTCCTCCTTCTCTCCTCCTCTCTTTGACTAAATTACCCCCTCCCTCCCTCCCTCCCTCTCCCCTCCCATTATAATCACCCTTTCTCCACCTGCCAACATTCCTCAATTTTTTTGTCTCCTCACCCCTCACCCCCTCCCCCCCCCCCCCCCTTTGCCCTCCTCTTGTACTGGTCTTTAGCGCCGTCGTAGTGGAGAGGGGGAGGCGTTAGTGGATGCGATTGCGGTTATGGGATGGAAAGGGGGAAGAGACTGGCTGGAAGGGGAGGGAGGGGTTTTAGGTACAGGTCAAAAGGGAAGGAAGGAGGGAGGGGAAGGGAGGGGGAGGTAGGTGGAGAGGGGATTATTTTGGGGAGTGGAGGGGATTAACGATGATAGCATGGTGGGGGAGCCTGGAAGGGGTAGCGAGTGAGAATCATGTGGGAAAGGGAGGGGGTGAGTGAGGGGTCAGGGTCAGGTAGGAGGGTAGGGAGGGTCAGTGGAAAGGGGATGAATGGGAGTGGGTCAATGGAATGGTTAGTAGGGGTAAGTGGGAGGGGTAGGGGGTGTTGGTCAA
This sequence comes from Homarus americanus, assembly GCF_018991925.1. NCBI lineage: Eukaryota > Metazoa > Arthropoda > Malacostraca > Decapoda > Nephropidae > Homarus > Homarus americanus. The sequence continues at coordinate 111,305 of NW_024752653.1, forward strand.
TGGAAAGGGTGGTGAGGGGAGGTCAGTGGGAGGGGAGGAAGGGTGGGGGAGGGGTTGGGTCAGGAGGAGGTGGCCAGACCCCTACATAGTTCAGTTGGGAAAGATCAGCCCGGAAATAACTCAACCGCCAACACTCACCACCCCACCCCTCCCTCCACCAGCCACCCACCCCACTCACACGCGCCCACTCACGCGTCCTCCACCCACCCATAAACCGCCCACAGTCTACCCTTGGCCACCCAACCCACCCACCCCCACCCTCCACAGCTCTTTGTTGTTGAGTTGCATTCCCAAACTTCACAGTGGATGATCGAGGGTTCACAAAAGCTCTTAATTCCTGCGATATGATGGGGGGAAAAAACTACATTTATTGAAGTGGAAATATTTGATAACTGAATAACTATTAAAATTGACTTCTTTATTTTAACTTCCATTGAGAATAAATGATTGAAAAACATCTTATAGTTGAAATATTACAGTAGATACCATTTATTTTTTTTACCTTAGGAATTAAACATCATTAAAACATACTTAATAATTATGTTTAGTCAGAGTTACCTTTTTAGATCACTTAGTGTTTTGAATAACTAGATCGTAATTTCCAATCTAGAAACTTAACCATTTAGTAATATATTTTAATTATTCATTATAATTAGAATTAATACAGTTAAATTCGGTCATATATTTCTGGTATATTTTCAGCAATATACACAGTACCATCTTATAAACTGATATATTTTACTCCGTTATCCCTCAGTGGGAATTAACATGTTAAGTCTCTGCCGGAAGTAAACACAAATCAGCTGGTGTGTTTGTGTTCGTTATATTACAAAGAAAACAACGACAGGGCTACGTTATCGTCAAAGAATGGTCGAATAACGAGGAATAAACAGCAGAGTTTCATTGGTTGCCAGATAACAAAGGCTTCACTAACGATAACATACCATTGTCCGTGGGAACGACAGGTGACTCTTTGACCAGGCTATTATGTGACTCTCTGACCACACCATGAATGCGACTCTTTGACCACACCATGAATGTGACTCTGACCACACCATGAGCTGAGTATAGGATCATCCACCTTCTGTTTTTCTTCTAAATCATTAATAAATCACAAACTTCTTTTAATAGTTTTAGGGGAATTTGTTGAGAAAAGTTTCCCCGCGTTAGGGAATTAATTTTGTCGTGCGTTAAGTTCATTGTCAAGTAAGTTACGTAAGTCACTTTGTTACGTAAGTCACTTTGTTCCTTAATTTAGTTTGTTACGTAAGTTACTTTGTTTCGTAAGTTACATTATGTAAGTTAATTTGTTCTGTAAGTTAGTTTTTTACGTAAGTTACTTTGTTCCGTAAGTCACTTTGTTCCGTAAGTTTCTTTGTTCCGTAAGTTTCTTTGTTCCGTAAGTTTCTTTGCTCCGTAAGTTACTTTGTTCCGTAAGTTACTTTGTTCCGTAAGTCACTTTGTTCCGTAAGTTTCTTTGTTCCGTAAGTTTCTTTGTTCCGTAAGTTTCTTTGCTCCGTAAGTTACTTTGTTCCGTAAGTTACTTTGTTCTGTAAGTCACTTTGTTCCGTAAGTTTCTCTGTTCCGTAAGTTTCTTTGTTCCGTAAGTTTCTTTGCTCCGTAAGTTACTTTGTTTCGTAAGTTTCTTTGTTCCGTAAGTTACTTTGCTCCGTAAGTTATTTTGTTCCGTTAGTTACTTTGCTCTGTAAGTTACTTTGTTCCGTAAGTTACTTTGTTCCGTAAGTTACTCTGTTCCGTTAGTTACTTTGCTCTGTAAGTTACTTTGTTACTTAACTTACTTTGTTATGTGTATATTAACGTATTCAAGGTAGAAGAAATATACAGTCATCAAAAAAGTAATGCCCTGATTTAAGTAACTATACAGAATGTTACTGAAGTTATCAAATTTTAGAATAGGTTAGATAATTTATGGACCACCCTGTATAACCGTTTAAAATCTGGGTATTCTTTTTCCATGACCCTGTATGTATACGGTGAGTGTGGCAGCGACCTTCCTCCCTCGCTTCATTTTTGTTATATTCTATGTTATTAATGTTCTCAGGGGCTAACTTGTTCTCATTCTTTGTATAACATTATTGTTCACTTCCTGTTATTTATATTCATTGCCAACTACGTCTTTCATACAGTTCTTTATCATACAGATCATACAACATAAGTATACGTTCTATCCAACATTTCTATCATACGTTCCTTAATTTTTTTTTTACGTATAATAAATCTCACACGAAGACCTAACTGAGGTGGAAGTAGGAGGCGCTGAAGAGAGAAATCGTCCTCCAACACTTGTTTCCTGAGGGGGGTGTATGTGAGTGTGGCCGTGACCTTGGCTAACTTGCCCTTGGCAAAGGTTTTCCTGTGGGTGTCAACAAGACCTCTGGTGGTAGTGGTGGTGGTGGTGAAGGAGGTGGTGGTTGTGGTGGTTGTTGTTTTCCTGTTGTTATTGTTGGTTGTCCTTCTGTTGTTACTGTTGGCTGTCCTTCTGTTGTTACTGTTGGTCATCCTTATACTGTTACACACACACACACACAGAAAGCAGTCATTATTGCATTAATCAAACACCCCTCCACCACAAAATGTTATGTATACTAGCTGCATTCTTTACCAAACAAGGAAAACATATTTATTCTCAAATAAAAACAAAAACAAAAACAAGTACACAAGCCTGTTATCACCCCAGCAGCAGAAGTCAACGTCATATTAAAGCTCCTCTGAGAAGATATCATCCACTTGGGTATTTGAAGAATGATATCACAGGTTAAGTCTTTTGAGGAACGAGGATAATTATTATGCGTCATGGGGGAAAAATTATATCCTGTATTATTGTTCTCAAAAGATTAGCTCATTTATGCCTCAGAGAATAAAATTATCTCACATTATTATCCCCGGAGAAAAAAAAGTCATATTAGTGCTTCTGTAAACTAAAATATACAGTAGTTTACGAATTTACATAAATACAGACGTTATCGTAAATGGATCAGTATTAAAACACGATAGCCTTCACTTCCTGAACTGTAAATTTAGGTACTTATTTACACGTATATGGACAAAAAAAAAGTCTTGGAATCGAACCATTGACCCTTAGGACGGGAGGCGAGTGTTGTAACCTCTCGACCACCGCACTCATATAAAAATTAAAGGTTGGATATAAATATTCCCGACAAGTGATAGATATATAGATAGCCATGAACATTAGTGGATAAATTTATATTAATATATCCCAGAACATCTGCTAGTGTTGTAATGTATATATATAAACATCAAAGGGTAAATATACTTCATAATAGATGGTAAATATATATATATTATTGGTAATGTAGATAGCTATTAACATTTCTGGATAAGTATCAATGTATTACGATTTATTAGATAATATAAATTGTGTAGTAATTTGCATATGATAAAAATTTAATATATACCAACAGATAAATCAGAGAGAGGAATTAGATATACCGACATAATAAATAATAGAATAATGTACACGAGAAGATAAAGCTATAAGAAGTAATGACAGATAAAAGAGAAATATTGAACTAGAATAAAAAATATCCTAAGTCCCACAGAAGTAATGTACAGTTGGGTCATAATTCACTGGACATTTGGGTATTACCTGACATGAACTGTACTTGTGGTTGATGTATGTGATTGGTTTATATTTAACGCAATAACAACATGGGTAAATAAACTCGGTGATATAAAGAAATCAATTTGTGTATGCTAAAAATAGTGAAACGTTTAGTATATAGATGTTGAAATCGTAGAAAAATCTGAGTAAATGTTAAAAATCAGAATAGATATTGTCTTCAAAATCCAAGAAAATCTGAGTAAATACAAGTTATAAATCAAAGAAAACCTGATTTAATACATGTTAAAAAAAATCTGAATAAATACATGTTAAAAATCAAAGAAAAATCTGGTTGAATAGATGTTAAAATCCAAATCCCTCTTCACCTACACCTGTTGACACTCGAGTAATTACCAGATTATAAACCAAACTACCCTAGGAATTTCGTCGGTAACTGTACACAAAATACAAAACGATCGTAAACATTGACTTAAGTGTGTGTGTGTGTGTGTGTGTGTGTGTGTGTGTGTGTGTGTGTGTGTGTAAGACCAACAAAACGTCACGAGTTCACAAACCATCGTAAAAATTAGCAGGGTAATACTGAACAGCAAAAACACGTTGATAATTTGGATAAATATTTTGACTGGCATTAAGTGGTGTCTCTGATTTACTGCTTGTAACTGAGGCGGGTTTTTACGCATGCGCATTAAGTAAGTGTTGAATATAATGGCGCGCCTTTGAGCTCTTATGCCCGCGTCTCACAAGCCTGGTAAGTGTGTTTCGGGATCCTGGTTTCTTCACACAGTAGCCAGCTGATGATGATAAGTGTTTTCCAGTGTTGGTTTCTTACACTGACCATCGAACTGTGAGGGGGAGGGAGGGGAGGGGAGGGGAGGGGGGTATACATCCTTCCGCCTTCACTTTTACTTATCTTGTTAGGATTAATTTTGTGCTAATTAAATTTACCTTAAAAATACCTGGTGTTTTAGGGGGTATATGTGGCCTACTACTCACCCCCTTCCCATCACCTATTCTCCTACCATTACCTCTCTCCCCCCTTCCTCATCCCCATTCCCCCTTCCTCTCTCTCTCTCTATCCCACTCTCCCTCCTCTCTCCCTCCCAACTGCCTGTAATATAGTCACCTCTGTTTTACACCTTCAGTATGTTAAGTTTATCTATCAGGTTTATCTGATATATTTACACGAGTCTCAACACCTGAATAACATTTGGTTTCTAAAAATTTACATTGACCACAACTGATAATTAGATAACGAACAATGAAACCCTCAATAAACCCTGAATACTGTGTGATAATTAGAAAACTCAATGAAACTGTCAATAAAAACTTAAGGGCTGTAGCATAATTAGAAAACGAATTCATTACTTTTAATATATTCTGAACACTATAACGGCAGTTTATTATATATCGGTTGAGCTTTAATTATATCATTAGATTATATAGAAGAGTTATATTATGTATTAGAAATCATTAGTAGCCAAGGTCAGGTTCCTCATTTATAACCTGCCATCTTCCCCGTGATTCACCTGGTGGTATAGAGGATAGGTTAGGTTAGGTTAGGGTTAGGTTAGGGTTAGGTTAGGATAGGTTAGGTTAATTTAGTTTAGTTTAGTGCTAGGTTTGGTTAGGTTAGGTTTGGTCCTAACCACCCTGGCCCAAACCATGTGTCATTGGCCCAAACATTCTTAATTGGTAGTACAGTACTTCATGTGTGTGTGTGTGTGTGTGTGTGTATGTGTGTGTTTGTGTGTGTGTGCGTGTGTGTGTGTGTGCGTGTGTGTGCGTGTGTGTGTGTGTGTGTGTGCGTGTGTGTGTGTGTGTGTGTGTGTGTGTGTGTGTGTGTGTGTGTGTGTGTGTGTGTATGTGTGTGCGTGTGTGTGTGTGCGTGTGTGTGTGTGTGTGTGTGTGTGTGTGTGTGCGTGTGTGTGTGTGTGTGTTACAGATCCGAAAGTTTATGTTGTGGATAACTTCAATGTCTGTAGCTTCTGTTCTTTAGGTAATAACATGAACACAAATAACTATATACTCAGCTTAAACTGTCCCCACACCACCTAACCTCACCTGAACACAGTGTCCAGGTGTGTTGCGATGAACGGTCACCTGGCACTTGATCCATCAGTGATTAATGAAGCCTATCAAGTGAGGCCAAAACACAGGTGATTTACTAACCATCGGTATAATAATATTTTAACAATTCATTAATATTATCTGTTAGTTAAGGTTTGTATTTATTTATCATTTGTACATATTTTTTATTCTGTTTTATAATTATATGTTTATTAGATGTGTGTATATTTATAAACAGTTTTGATATTCGTTTATATAATTATAGACATTTACATTAATTTATTTACGGCTTATAACTTAACCATCTGTTTATTTTCGTATATGCATTTACCGAGTAATTTCGTATGATAGTATTTAGTTCGTCCTTGATTTATTTATTATCATTTCATATATATTCGTATCTTTACCTACGTAATTTCTATCATTTGTTTTACTCCGTTTGTTTCTTTTTCTCATGTTGTTACGAAACAGGATGAGAGCCAACAAGTAACCTTGGGAACAGCGAGAGTGAGTCAGGTCCATTATTATTATTATTATTATTTATATCAACCAAATAGAACTGGACCTCCATTAACCTACTCCCCCTTCCTTACTCCCCTTCCCCCTTCCTTACCCCCCATTCCCCCTATCCCCACCCCTCTCTACCCAATCTACACCTGACTCCCCCTACCCTCCCCTTCCCTCTCCCATTGCCGCTAAAAAGGCCGACCGATAAACAAGAACTGGTTTTGTCCAAGGTCACCCCCTCTCGCCTCCCCTCCTCCGTTTCTCCATCCCCCCTCCCCCCCTTTTTCCCCTCCCCCTCCTCTTCCTCCCTTTCCCTTTGTCTTCTTTGACCGCCTCCGCCACAAATTACGTAAATTATGTAGGTACTGTGCGTTAATTGGTGATAAATTAGAAGAACTGAGGAGAGAAAATATGATCTTGAAGTAGCACTGTGTGTGTGTGTGTGTGTGTGTGTGTGTCAATATTATTCGAAGGTTCTAAGAGTCATTTCAAGGGTCAAAAATATACAGTGACCTAACCCATAAAACATCTATTTAACCTCGAGACGTGTAACTACCTCAAGGGGAAGTAATGTATCAACAACAACAACTTATACAATTATCAAAGAATACATTAGGTTTTAAAGTTGTTTTTGTGACATTGAGTAATTGTTAACCTTGGTGGGTGAAATGAGTGCCAGGGGTGAAATGAGTGCCAGGGGAAAATGAGTGCCAGAAATGAGGGTGAAATGAGTGCCAGGTGAAATGAGTGCCAGGGTGAAATGAGTGCTAGGGGTGAAATGAGTGCCAGGGGGAAATGAGTTAGGGGGAAAAATGAAGCCAGTGCTGGGGAAATGAGTGCCAGGGGTGAAATGAGTGCCAGGGTGAAATGAGTGCCAGGGAAATGAAGTGCCAGGGGTGAAATGAGTGCCAGGGGTGAAATGACCAGGGGAAATGAGTGCCAGGGTGGAAATGAGTGCCAGGGTGAAATGAGTGCCAGGGGAAATGAGTGCTGCCAGGGGAAATGAGTGCCAGGTGAAATGAGTGCCAGGGGAAATGAGTGCCCAGGGGAAATGAGTGCCAGGGGGGAATGAGTGCCAGGGGTGAAATGAGTGCCAGGGGGGAAATGAGTGCCAGGGGGCTTTAGTGAGGTCAGCTATGTGGGTGAAGGCTATATTATGTGTTTGGTGGTTTGTTTTGGCTGGTGGTGTTCTTGTTCATCTTTTAGTTTTTTTGTTTTGTTCATCTTTTTTTCTTGTTCTTCTTCTTATTCTTGTTCATCTTTTTGTTTTTTGTTCTTGTTCATCTTTTTGTTATTTTTGTTGTTCTTGTTCTTGTTCATCTTTTTTTTCTTGTTCTTGTTCATCTTTTTGTTTTTTTTGTTCTTCTTGTTCTTGTTCACCTTCAAGTTCTTTTTGTTATTCTTGTTCTTCTACTTCGTTGTTGTTGTTATTCTTTATTCTTCAAGGATATTATTATCATATGATGTATTAAGCTGTTGTGTAATGTTGTAATTGTTGTAATTGTTGTTGTTGTTGTAGAATGTTGTATATTGTAGTTGTCATTTTGGTCTATGTTGTATTTCATTGTATTAGCTTATATGTCTTTTTGTTATGGAATCAAGTTGTATATTGTTGTATTTCATTGTATTTTATTGTATCTTATTATCTCATTCCCTTCCCATAACCTGAGTTACAATGCACCACTGGATACAATTTAACATAGGTAAAATACTGTACCTTGGTCTTAACGAGAGGAAAAAGGCCCCAATTGGTTTTAACATTATTGGGTCAAAGGTCAAGGTTTTAAGTGAATTTTGACGTATTGTTAATGTTTGATAGAATTATTGTATTTGTACAGGTCATAAATTGAGTAGTGCTGTTGGTTTGAAGGAAAGGGGGAGGAGGAGAGAGAGAGAGAGAAGGAGAGATGGGGAAGAAAAGGGTGAGAGAGAGAGAGAGAGAGAGAGAGACGAGGGTGAAGAGAAGGAGAGGGTGAAGAAGAGGTGAATGAGAGCGGAGGAAGAGAAAAAACTATAGAATTTTGAAGAAAAAAATAGTAAAAGAGGTAGATAAAGAGGTGGGAAGGAGGAGGAAACTTGGGAAGTTAAAGGTGAGAAAGAGGAGAGGAAGGGAAGAAGAAGATGAGGTTTGTGGTGAAGATGTAAACAATTAAGTGAGGAAGTTGTTTGATTTTGTTTCCCCCAGACCAGGTGATGGTCACATGACGACCACACCCCTGTGGTTTTTGTGTCTGCCACGCCCACACTCCACCCTGTCACATCCATCCCCACCCACACCCCTACCCTACCACACCCCACTCCGCCACACCCCACTCCTGCCATACCCCACCCACCACATCACCCCCCTCCACAACCCCACACCTACCATCCCCTGCCACACCACTGTACCACACCACACATGTGTTCTTGTACTCCATGTCCACCACCTCACCCACCACCTCCACCATGTCCACCACCTCACATGTCCACCACCTCCCATGTCCCACCACCTGTCCACCACCTCACATGTCCACCACCTCCATGTCCACACCTCCCATGTCCACCACCACCTCACATGTCCACCACCTCCCATGTCCACCACCTGTCCACCACCTGTCCACCACCTCCCATGTCCACCACCTCCCCATGTCCACCACCACCTCCCCATGTCCACCACCTCACATGTCCACCACCTCCCATGTCCACCACCTCCACCACCTGTCCACCACCTCCCACATGTCCACCACCTCCCATGTCCCACCCCCACCTGTCCACCACATGTCCACCACCTCCCATGTCCACCACCTCACATGTCCACCACCTCCCATGTCCACCACCACCTCCCATGTCCACCACCACATGTCCACCACCTCCCCATGTCCACCACCCTCACATGTGTCCACCACCACCTCCACCACCTGTCCACCACCTCCACAGTCCACCACCTCCCATGTCCACCACCTCACATGTCCACCACCTCACACCTGCTGGGCGGACTTAACCCATTAATTATATTTACCGATGTCACTTCAGACTCGGCCGCATAACCTGTATATTTATGTATCCTTATGAATGTATATTTATGTATATCTCTAACTTCGTATATTACATCCATCATTATTCATCCATATGACTGTAATACATTTTTTTTTCTTTCATCTTGAGTTATTCATTTATTATCTGTCTGGTATATTTTTTATCGCTTCACACTCGTTCTTTACCTCACGTAAACAAAACATCACAACTATCCTTATGAAAATATTCCCCTGATAATTCACTCACACTGTTGGATCTCTCTCTCTCTCTCTCTCTCTCTCTCTCTCTCTCTCTCTCTCTCTCTCTCTCTCTCTCTCTCTCTCTCTCTCCCATCCTATCCTCCACCTCTGAATTATTCTCTCTCTTTTCACCTATCTTTCACTCCTCATTCTCTTACTATCCCTCTACATTTATTCATCTATTCATTCATTCACGACTTCACCAATGTATAGATTTTTTTTATTCAATACTTCACACATAAACAAACCGCCGCCATTATTTCGCCAGTCATGTTGTAGTCGAGTCGTGGTTCATTATAACATTGACTTCTAGATAATTAAAGGCCTCGGAGGTAATGATGTTAGATCGTCCAGTCATGTTGTGGTTGTTGGTTGTTATTGTCGTGGTTGTTGTTGTTGCTGTGGTTGTCTTGTAGTTATGGTCGTGTTGTGGTATTCTCCTGTAACAACAACAATAACAACAGTAACAATCACAACAACAACAACACTAACAGGTCATTCTAGGTCTATAATTGTTTACTTCATAATAAATCTTCGTGTAATTGTCTCATCTTTGTGTTGTTGTTTTTTTTATTCTTTTTTTTTGTTCTTTCATTGTTCTGCTTTTTAACGCCAAGAACATTAGTGATTTTTTATTTTCATTTTTTATTTTATTTTTGTATTAATTTTTTTTTATTTTATTGTTTTGATTTTGTAATATCATCTTCATCGGCATTGTTACCATGGGGATTTTTTCTTCTCCTTCTCTTTCTCCTCCTTCTCTCTCTTCTTCTCCTCCTCCTCCTCGTCTCTCTCTCATTCTCCTCTCCTCCTCTCTTCCTCCTTCTCTCTCTCTCCTTCTATCCTCCTCTCACTCCAGCTCTGTATCTCCTTCTTCTTCTCCTCCTTCTCCTTCCCTCTCTCCTCCTCCTCCCTCCTTTTCTTCTCATTCTTCTCATCCTCTTCCTCCTTCGTCTCCTTCTTCTCCTCCGTGTTGTTGGTATCACCATCTTTATCAGCATTATCTCCATTGTTATCACCACTATTCTACCTTAACTTCTCACTGATAAACAAATAAAACGCTCCTTAGATGTGCACCTCTTTCGTGAGTCAGGGGGGATGACGTCACACCAGGAAGCCGAGGTCTTTATTGGAAGGAAAATAACTCACACGTGTTCCTCATGACTCTTGGATCGATCGTTGTATTTTGTTATTTAATGTATTGAGTGCGGTGGTTGAGTGATATTTGTAAGTATTTGTCGACTTGTTGTATAAATGTAGTACTCTTGTTAACACGTGTTTTGTACAGGTGGTCTAATAACGTCACGTAAATTACCTTTTGTGTTCATCTGGTATATACAGTATATGACGTAGCGGCAGTCATTTGTTTTGGACAGGTGATGAGTGATGTCACTTATGTACGAACGGTAATTTATCTTCGTTTTTCCTACATTAACATTTTTTTTAACTTGCTTACCTTTCATTAACATGGTCTTAAGGTTAAAAGAAAAATTATTCTTATATTCAAGTTCGACCTTACGGCTTATTTAGGAATCTCTTTGTATAAGCAAATATTTCACTGGAGGAGTAACTCAGTACCTGTGAATCAGCAGGTACGAGAGAAATCCTCACCTGTACATGGATCCATTTTACCTGGGGACGGTCGCGAGGTCAACCAGACTGTCTTGAACGGTATTAGACGTAGATGGTGACGTTTCTTGTGAGTTATATCTGTCATGAAGAAACTCAACCTTCTTATACAGTGTCCGGAGAATGGGGAGGGGGGGGGGTGGAGGTTAGGGGGAGAGATAAAGAGGCAGTTAGGGGTGAGGGACAAAGGGGGTCTTTATATATAAACCACATAGAGCTGAGTTGTCGGCTACAGTTCAAAATTCTCCATTGGATAAAAAGTTCCATAGATAATTTCCCAGTGACTAGGATCCCCCATCAGACAGGTTAACTTAGGTAAGGTTGGTTAAACTTTGGTTATGTTAAATTAGGTTGGATTAAAATAGGTTGGGGTAGATGAGGAAACGTTAGATCATGTAATATTAGGTTAAATCTGGGTTAGGATTAGGTTGTGTTTGGCTGCTTCACGTCGTGTTAGGTTAATTTAGTTTACCGTGTGTTAGATTATGTTTGGTAGTGTTAAATGTTGGGTAGGTTAGGTTAATTTGAAGCAGTGTTATATAATGTAAGGTTAGATTAGTTTAACTTACTCTATGTTGTACAAAGTTGAATTAAGTTACGGTCAGTGGGGACACCTTACCTTTCTTTGGCTTCAGATAGGGTGGATGACCTTACAATTAGTCATCCCAGCTTATTTCACCTGATGATTAAACACTCTCATGGTAACCTAACCTAACCTAACCTAACCTAACCTCATCCCCACTCATAACATTAGGATATTTAATCAAGGTGACATAAACTAGGGGGATAGCTAATCTTCAGGTGATTCGATGAGATATTAATTAAGCTTAGCTACACAGGTGTCCTTACTAACCAAGAGATCTCCCTCAAGGTGTGTTACCCCCTCTGTTTCTTCATGTTATATTGTGAGTCATAACAATAAATGAACCGCTGACTGTAATCCTTGTGACGACACTAATGTTTTATAATGTATAAATATATATATTTTTTTCTTCTTTTAATCTAAATGATCTCATCTTTAAGTGACGTAATTGTCAGTAAGTGTGTGTGTGTGTGTGTGTGTGTGTGTGGGTTGTTGTCCTTGTGTGTGTCCGTGTGTGTGTGTGTGTGTGTCTTATTTAGTGAGGGTGTTTGATGTCTCTCTCTCTCTCTCTCTCTCTCTCTCTCTCTCTCTCATTAGTCAAGTTAAGACTGATGAGTGTTTACGTCCGACAAAGTACACAGCATCTTTCTCATGAGTCCATTGATGAATAAAGATAATGGAGATGAATGGTATATGTTGAGGGATGTGTGTGTGTGTGTGTGTGAGTGTGTGTGTGTGTGTGTGTGTGTGTGTGTGTGTGTGTGTGTGTGTGTGTGTGCCATCACTCACCAACATGTGTCAACACCTTGTGTTCATTACTTATACAGAAATAATGACAATATTTACCTGCTATGCAAATGAATTGCAGCCGTCTATGATTCATTAAAAACAACGATGATAAGAATTTAGTTAATAATAATAATAATAATAAAAATAATAATAATAATAATAATAATAATAATAATAATAATAATAATAATAAAACACCTCACCCCACCGTTAGTTCAGACAGGTTAGGGAGGTGTTATGGTGATCACTCAGGTGTGGAGGAAATAGTCTCCTTGAAACTCTTCTGATGTAAGAGTGAGTTATCTCTCTCTCTCTCTCTCTCTCTCTCTCTCTCTCTCTCTCTCTCTCTCTCTCTCTCAGAATACTTTTATATTAACCAGTGTTATAGTTCCGGCATTGACATATAAGATATACCCTATAGTATATGCTAATGCCTTTGGGTAGTACAGGAACATATAAGTCGATATACTTTGATATACTTGATAAATATACTCTCGTAAGGCTTCCTGTCTGAGGCATGATATAGTAGAGGTATGTTCCAGTATATGCGATGGATATATACCCAAGGTTATATTAATGCCTCGTAGTGAAGTATCATATCGTTACAATTTATATAAATACCTTCCTTTTAGTATAACAAGTCTCACGTGGTATAATCTAAGGGGTTATATCTGAATTAATTATACTCAAGCATATTTTAACATATATCATAACAGTGACATAAGAAACAGTCATTATACTCGTAAGTCTCAGGTATAATGCCCTGCAGTATGCCCAAGTATGCCCCAAGCCTCATAATTGAACTTCTCACCTGGTGGGTCAAGCGGGGTCATTCGTGAGGTCAAGTTTGATGACCCGCTTCTCTGACTGACACATTCTCCCGGACACAGTGGTGGTGGTGGTGGTGGTGGTGGTGGTGGTGGTGGTGGTGGTGGTAGTGATGATGGTGGTAGTAGTGGTGGTAGTTGTGGTGGTCATGTTCCTCACCCTCGTCTCGTGTGTGTGTGTGTGTGTGTGTGTGTGTAGGCCAGTCGGCTAGTTTGTCTAGTATAACTCCTGGTATGTTACTGAGAAGCATACAGAAGTGGCCCTTAGGTGGTCTGGTCTGTTTGAGTATGCTAGTGAGAGACCCGGGGTAATGTAATATCAAGGAGGTATATCCAAGGAATGTGTCTAGTGGTTTAGTATACTGCCGTCATATTAGTGTCAGTTTTGATATACCTGCAAGGGAGGTGTCCATTAGTGTGTTATGTTAGTAGTATACCCGTAAGAGACCCGGGCCGGTTATAACAGTGAGGTATGTTGATATATATATATGTTCTCACTTCTCCCTGCAGGCGAGAGTTAAGAAGTATAACCGGGTATGCCCCCTCGAGCAGTTGGCGGGCGGCCGGGAAAAATTAGGGGTGAGGGTCGACGAAGGTGTGGCAGACAAGGTGGCAGACGGAGGGGGTCAAGGGACAGTCACCACACAGTTCTGCCGGAGGGGGGAGCTGTTGGTGTTAACGGTGTGGCAGCTTCCCCCCTCACCTTCCCCTCTCCCTCCCCCACTAAAGCCACCCTGTTAATGCCCACCCTAGCCGCCCCTGCCCTCCACCCACCCACCCACCAGCCCACCAGCCTCCACACGGCCCGACCACTGTACATGGTAATTCCAAACACGGTAGTCCCACGTTAGGTATCCGTCACACAGGGCATTCACCACACAGGGCATTCACCACACGGGGCATTCACCACACGGGGCATTCACCACACGGGGCATTCACCACACGGGGCATTCACCATACGGGGCATTCACCACACGGGTCATTCACCACACGGGGCATTCACCACACGGGTCATTCACCACACGGGGCATTCACCACACGGGGCATTCACCACACTAGGTTAAGGGGAGGAGGGCAGCTTAGGTTAGGTTAGGTTAGGTTGACGTGCCTCCCTTCCCTTAATCTCGTGACATTTTTTCCTTGTGTCATTTTTTCCTTCATTCGGCTGGAGAAATGAAAAAGAGGGAAGATGTTATGGTGGTAGTAGTAGTAGTAGTAGTAGCGGTAGTAGTAGTAGTAGTAGTAGTAGTAGTGATGATAATAGTGGTAGGTAGAAGTAGTTGGCGATTAGGTCACGATCAAATGTTTAGTGGCATAGGAGACAGTAGGACAAGTAGCGGTGACCTAACTGGTTTTGTTGTCATAGTAACAGTAATCACAGTACTGTACAGGTGGAACTAGTTGTTGTAATAGTGGCGGAGCATTATCTAAGTGTTTGTTTACATAGGGGAGCGTCACCATGGCAACTGCGACGCTCCTGGTTCAAGAATCGACCCCATATGGAGAGGGGGATAAGGTGCCCTAATCAGCCTCTCTCTCTCTCTCTCTCTCTCTCTCTCTCTCTCTCTCTCTCTCTCTCTCTCTCTCTCTCTCTCTCTCTCTCTCTCTCTCTCTCTCTGTCTAGCTATCTGTCTTTTTCTGTCTCTGGCTGTCTCTATGTCTGTCTGTACATCAAAAATTCCGTGTCGTGTCCTGCCCTTATCTACTCAAGGTAACTTTTGTTAGTTCTTTTATTACGAAACTTTTATGGTTATCTTTTTTCCTTCTTTTATTATTTTCCAATATTTTTCATCGCCAACATATCCGCCATGTTTTTCATTGGTGCTTCTTTTGTTATTAATGTTATTGTATGTTGTCTAGAAATGTTCCTCCTTTGTTTCTCTTTCAGTTCTGTATCACTTATGGTCTAGTGTTGTTGTTTTTGTTCTTCTTCTTCTTGTTCTTTCTTACGTTGGCTGACCATCATTCACTACTTCCGTATTTTTTTCCGTCCGTTCTCTGGGTTTCATTTCCTCCTTCATCCGTTCACTATCCGTACCTCCTATCCGTACCTCCTATCGCCTCTCAATCCACCGTCCTCCTCCTCCTCCTCCCCCAGTCCTTACAACCACATCTCCTCTCCTCCGTCCGTCCTCCGTCCGTCCTCCGTCCATCCTCCGTCCGTCCTCCGTCCATCCTCCGTCCGTCCTCCGTCCATCCTCCGTCCGTCCTCCGTCCGTCCTCCGTCCATCCTCCGTCCGTCCTCCGTCCATCCTCCGTCCGTCCTCCGTCCATCCTCCGTCCGTCCTCCGTCCTCGACAGAGTTCTGACACTCACAATAACGTTTTCTTCAGCTTGAGGCAAACTTGGCTACTTTTTACCCCCGTTGTTCACAATGAGTTAACGGTCTCCCGCCCCGCCCCGCCCCGCCCCGCCCCAGGTCACTGCTGCTGGGGACACCCGTTTGCAACACTTACTTCAGGGGTCACTGTCATTTGGGACACTTTGTCGTAGGGAATCACATCTAGCTTGCAGTACTTGTTTTTGGGGTCAGTGTTAATTAGGACATCTGACTTTGAGGTCGCTGCTTCTGGGAGACAACTTATTGTAACACCTGCTGGGAACACCACCTTTAGCACTTGCTTACAACACCTTCATGGGGGTCATTGTCACTTGCGATACCTGCCTTTAGGGTCACATGGTGTTGGCAGTCAAAGCTAATTATTACACCTGTTTAGAACAGTTTTTTGGGAACATCTGCTCAGAGTACCTGCTCACAACACCTGCTACTCTGGCTACTGTTACTTGGGAGTTAGGACGCATGCTTGGAACAGAGGTTAACGAGGATGTGAGGGAGGTCACAGCTAGGGTGTCTCAACCGGGATCCCGGACGGTAAATTATTAGATTAAATCCCGGGACAAGTGCCAGAAATCCCGGGATTTCCCGGTATTTGGCGAGCCTTTACAAACAACAAAAAGTAATAAAATTATTATACAGAAAATATTTAATTCTGGTCAAATCCGTAAACTGCACGTACTGTACAGTTACTTTATATTAATTTGTTATACAGTTGGTGACGGGGCTGACAGCGGTGTGTGTGTGTGTGTGTGTTAAACAAGAAAGTTTAATATTTTCTTTTAATTGTGTATTAATAATTTCAGACGTTTCTTCTATAGACATCATACAAAAAAATGTCTACCCTTAAAAAGAAAACATATATTGTCTTTATACCATTAATTCATCACATTGTTATCATGTCCTTCTGATTTAAGTATTGTTGTGATAACCTGACACTCTATAAATATTATGTAGTGTTGCGTAAAAGTACTATATATTTTGTAAAGGAATTCTACAGGATTCAGTAACATTTATCCCACAGTATTATAGTGTGAACTGTGAACCGCTTACTGTATTAGGGTATCTTTGTGGATAGTCATACAGACATACACAGAGGTCATTGTTATGTCTGGCTTATTATGGTTGCGTCAGCTAGCCCAATGACTGCTTTTCCTGACTGATTGAGGTACGTATTTTGTCGTTTGGGTGTACAGTACAGCCAGCCTCCGCTCTAACGCAACTGTAGATTAAATTGTGGGTAGGTTTGGTTTAGCTCCGTGAGTCAGATACTATGAGTGCCAGTTTTTACTCACTCACTGACTCACTTTTTCACGGATTGACTCACTTTTTCACTGACTCACTCACTTTTTCACTGACTCACTCACTTTTTCACTGACTCACTCACTTTTTCACTGACTCACTCACTTTTTCACTGACTCACTCACTTTTTCACTGACTCGCTCACTTTTTCACTATCTCGCTCACTTTTTCACTGACTCACTCACTTTTTCACTGACTCACTCACTTTTTCACTGACTCACTCACTTTTTCACTGACTCACTCACTTTTTCATTGACTCAATCACTTTTCACTGACTCATTTTTACACTGACTCACTCATTTTTTCACACACACACACACACACACACACAGATCATAGTTTCGAGTGTCAGCATATGGAGTATTGGCCTTAATGTGAGATGTTAACAGTGACGGAGGAACTATCATTAACCCTAACACTCGTTCACCTCTGGGAGTTATCATTAAAACACATCATTGAGAGAAGCTTCGGGTTAACATTCACAGTTTGTCGTCTGATTATGAGGATGGATTTACGTGGGCCGTTTAATAACTGGTTTTTAATTATCGAAAAAACTTGTGGCTGGTGTATAGGGAAAAACATAACCTTGATGACACTTGGTTTAATCAGTTGGTTCTTTGTTTGTTTGTAACACGTAGAGGAGTTTACTTGTGACACTTATTTTAGTTAATAGAGAAGTTAACTTGTGACACTTGCTTTAAGAGAAAGCCTTAAAAAATAATAGTGCCTTTAAACGAGGAAAAAATTACCCTAAATGAAGAAGAAATGTCCCTAAAAAGAAGATTAAATGGCCCTAAAAGTATAATAAATGGCCCTAAGAAGATTAAATGGCCCTAAAGGTAGAATAAATAACCTTAAATATGATAAATAGCCATAAAAAATAAATAGCCCTAAGTAGAATAAATTACCCTAAAATAAAGTTAAGTAGCATATTCAAATTAGAGTAGTGACCGAAAAGGCTTTATTTTAAGGTCATTTATCAGAGAGAGAGAGAGTTAAAGTTAGAAAGAAGAGAGAGAGAGAGAGAGAGGGGTTGAGTTAGAGAGAGAGAGAGAGAGAGAGAGGGAGGTTGCAGAGTTAGAGAGAGAGAGAGGGGAGGAGTTAAAGTTAGAGAGAGAGAGAGGGGAGGGGAGAGGTTAAAGTTTGGGAGAGGGGAGGTTAAAGTTAGAGAGGGGGGGAGGTTAAAGTTAGAGAAAGAGAAAGCTAAAAGAAGAGATAAGAAGTGAGGAAATGAGGGAAAGAGAGAGAGGAAGAGAAACAGAAGGGAGATAGAGAGAAAGAGGGGGGGGAGAGCATATTGAGGAGAGACTGACTGAGACTGAAACAAAGAAAAGGAGAGAGAGAGAGAAAGTGGAGACGAGGAACAAAGAGAGAAAAAAGAAATACGAAGAGGAAAAAATAAAAGAAATAAGAAGAGATAGACAAAGGGAATTGGAAAGAGGAAAGGTGAGAATAAATTAGAGAGAGAGAGAGAGAGAGAGAGAGAGAGAGAGAGAGAGAGGAAGGAAGGAAGGAAGGAAGGAAGGAAGGAATAGAAACAGACAAAAAGAAAATAATGAAACAGAAAAATTAAAAAAAGTAGAAACAGTGAGATCGAAAGAAATAAGAACATAGATAGATAGATAGATAGATGGATAGACAGATAGATAGATGGATAGACAGATAGATAGATAGATGGATAGACAGATAGATAGATAGATAGATAGATAGATTGATAGATAGATAGATACCTCGTTTTGGAAATTCATCTTTGACCATTTTTTTTTCTCTTCAATAATGTAAATAACTTTGAGAGTGTG